>NC_133325.1:467111131-467208242 GCF_042186555.1 Aquarana catesbeiana
AAGCAGTATTCCATGTTTTATAAGTATTTATAACACCAGGTTGCCCCTCAGGCGGGGAGAGGTATTTTCTACCGATCATTATAGTAATAAAAAGGGGGCGAGAGGCTAACCTAGGTTATTAAAGCAGTGCCACATCCAATATAAAGGATAAAAATAGAAAGGGGTTCCCCTAGGTGGACTAACAAAACATTAGACAGCCTGATGCTGGGATGTGTGGCAGGTCTCCCTAACCTCTTATGTTTAAGGTAATCTTATTTTAATACACTTTTGCCTGTATGTGAATCTAGACTCCAATACTACTCATATAACCATTGATCAGCCCTCTGCTCATATTCTTGCTTGAGGGAAAAAAAAACCTTTTTTTAAAAAAGTAAATGTAGATCAACTAAAACTAAATGTTACTTTTTATTACACTTTCCACTACCCCATAAAGTGACTAATTAATCCACACACATAAAATCTGATACTTATCCAAAAAAGTCCTCAACACAATATTTACTGTGTTTTATTATTTGACGGCAATATGTAACTATTTTTCTTCTGTTTTTTACAACAGAATTTATATAATAATATTCTAATGTTTTGTTAGTTGCCTCTATATTTGAATATACCCCTAAGCATCTTACAATTATGCCTTTAATCTCAATTAAATAGACCTCTGATGGTAGTATCATGTATGTGTTTCATTTTCAGTTACCAAATCCATCCCTCCTTTTTTTGATCCTATATTGTTTTTTACCATCTTACCAACATATACAGGTATATACATATCTTATTAATTGCTCAAATACCTAGACTATATGCCCAGCCAGGTCCTGGGCTTATATATATATTTTTGATATACTTTTTTACATCCAGGGACTCCATTTGCCCCAGTATATCGCTCTGGCCGCCATCTTGCCGTGGAATGTGCGCCGGGGGGAACCCCCTCAATTTAAGGACAATACTATCTGGTACATATTAACAGACCTTTCTGATGCCCATGTTGTCGCTAGACAGCAAATTTACCAGTATCAATACCCGGTGCTATTTTGATTCTAAGCTTTTAATGTGATTCAACGAAACATTGTAACAACTACTGCATCATCCTATATTATGTAAGTGTCAGCATTAGACTATTTTTAACATACATTATTATACTCTCAGATGCTATGGTAAATTCATTAATCATATATCTTAATTATATCTTAGATAAATTCCTCTCTTCTCTTTCTCTGCACCCCTGAAGAAGGACTATACTATATCCCAAAACGCGTTTGGTGTGAGAAGAGTCCCTCTTTCTCATTTTTTCATTCATTTTGTATGGTGATATAAATGAACTACTTAGATATGTCTATGTTTCGTTGCATTGTTTTTAATGTTGTTTCTAAAGAAAATTCGTTTTTTACTATTACACTGTTGTATATTCCGACACATTTTTACCTAAGTCAAACACTAAGTGCCTTTAAAGTCTGCCTAGGGGAACCCCTTTCTATTTTTTAGACCTCCCAGCAAGGACAATAAAGGAGCCCTGAGATTAAATGGCGCATACTTCATCAGCTTAGAGCGCAGAGCAGACATAAAGGGTACCATATCTGGACCCATCCATTCTGGAAACGTATTTAATCTAGTTATACAACCCATTTCACCTAATCTGGAAATACCCTCCCCTATTGATCTCCAGGAGTAGGTATTTTTTAGGTCAGTAGAACTAGCGTATACTTGGACTATTCCATCTCTCACGAGGTCTAAAAGTGAAAAATTCATACTAAACTTTCAGGCTTTTCGCATTGCCTGACACAATTGTGGATCATGGGTTAACACTCCCATAGCCAGTGCTTCCTTACCTGACAAATCAACACTGTCTGCCCCTTCATCCCACAATCATAGGAGCCAACTCATTATGGGCTCCCCAGACCTTTGTTTGTATTGTTTTGCCAGCTTGTGGATTTCAGCTTGTGTAAACACCCATACTTCTTCAAATTCCACATCTCTGGAGTTGCGATAATGCACCTCCCCATCTGCCATATCCTCTCTATTACGTTGCCTTTTCCTATAGTGATGAGAGGCCTGGCACACATTTTCTTTCCCATTGGATAATCATCATCAGAAACATCAAACTCTATCTCCTCATCCTCACTATCATTTGAGGACAGCACATCCTCACAATCCCAGTTTTGGGATGTGACAATGGCATGTACCCTGGCTTTGCTAACAGGTTTACGTCCCTTCCTTTCCTTAAAGCATTAATTGATTTGGTCATGAGGGCTGCACACAGCTCTTGCAAATCATCAGCCCGACTAGCAGTTGAACAAACACAGTCTGAAGCAACTGCTAGCTGGTCTTTTAGTACATTAACTTCTGCCTCTGCCTTTGTACTCCTTTGTGATTCAGTATAGATAGCATGTAGGAAGTGTATGGGAGGGGGGGAGGTGCTTCCAAACAATTAAAAATTAGATAAAATTAGGTAAAACAGCAGAAACTCTAATGTGTGATATCCCAAAAACAACATAAGATTAGAACAGAGTCGCGCATATCATTAACACAAATATCTAGCCATAAAACCTCTCAGCATGTGCATCAATTTGTCCAATTTGTCCAATGTTACAAGTCTACAAGTATACCTCTTGGAAAAGAGGTATAGCGTAAATATCCAGTATAGCACAGTCCTGTATGAGAGGAAAAAAGGGAGTGCAAAACCAGGGTTAACAAAGACAAGAGTTTCACGATTTTAGACTTTTAGTCCATATGCAGACTCTTAAGCACACTCTAATCTTTTTGAGTCCCTTGTATTGTTGACACCATGTGTGACCACCACCAGAAGTAAGGAATGCCTGCTTACCAGATGCACTGGACCTATAAAAAGGTCAGTGACGCTTGTGGCTGATTACCCTGCCAGGGCCTTTAGGCTGTGACCTGGTCGGCGATTAGTGGTCCTGCAGACAGTCTCTCTCTCTCTTCCGGCTGTCTAGAGGTGTCCCACTCAGAAGAAATAAAAAATGCTCCACATTGTGTAAATCCAATGTTTTTATTGCTTAAAAAACATCTCCCATACATGGAGGGACAGATAAAAGCACCGGGCGGAAAAAACGAGCACCCGCACTTTCAGGACTGCAAAACCACAATGACGTCAGCACGTCGTCCGCCCTACTAGTTTCGTCAAAGATTGACGTCGTCCTGGGGCATGGGCAACGTACTGCGTCATCGTCTTTTATACATAAAAACAAACCAAGCCTCGTTTTAATTACCAAGAGCACAGTTAGAAAAACAAGCCTCAGTTTCACTACCCAAGGTTTAATTATATATCAAGCCTCCTTTTGAGATCAAGCTGGACACTGTTGATATTCTTGCATTCAGTTAGTTCATTATCTTTAAAATATTGGACATGTAAAAAAGCAAAGATTACACAATTGCCTTACTAATAACTATATCACTCCCAAAGTTAGTCTCCTAAAAGGAATTTATACGCTAAAAACGGACATAGGCAGAAAGTCTATCTAGGGATACTCTGCAGTTGCCCTCTATAGGCAGCCTTACACGTTGCACAAAAACCACATAATTGCAGATATAGATTTGTACACTTAAAACCAGAAGTTAGCGGAATGTCTAACAGGAGACACTCTACTACTGCCCTCTATAGGAAGCCCTGCACACTGCACCAAAATGCACATCAAGATCGACCTGAATGTTGTAATAATGTTATGAAAATTTTTTGTACAATTAAAAGAAAAGAGAAAAAAATCTAAAACAAATAAATTCAACCTAATCCGCATCAATATTTTGATTCGATGTAAAACCTATTATTTAAAGCTGGGTAAATATCCTCCTGGGGTCCAGATATTATCTCAAAAGTGTGCATAATAACATATACTGTATGCATATTTGTACATTAAAACAAACTCACTAAGAAACATAGATTACATTTCCAGATAATATCATTCTAAAAAATAAATAACCCCCTATGTTGATGATTATGAATTATCTACAAAGGCATTGACGTCTACATCCACGTTAAGGCCCAAAGGGGAGAAACATCCCACCTTAAAAATCAATTTCATCTCCAGTTGTGAGATCCCCCTTACTAGTGAGCCACCCCTCCACGGTGGAATATATCTATCAATGCCAAAACATATGGTGTTTTTAGGGTCTTTTTTGTGTGCCAAAGTATAATGTTTTAAGACAGAATGCTTTGGAAAGCCCTTCCTAATGTTGTTAATATGCTTGTTTAATCTCACCTGCAGTGCCCGCTTAGTCCTGCCCACATATTGCAGTCCACAAGGACATTGTAGCAAATAGACTACCCTCGTAGTAGAACAGGTAATGAAAGGTTTTATTTTAAAGGTACGTGAAGAGCTAGTGGGTGTGAATTCCTTAACATTTCTATGCCGACAGCCATTGATAGTACACACTTTGCATTTCCTACATTGATAAAATACAAAGAGGTTCTGGAAAAAAGGAATTGGTTTAGATGGTGGATACAAAACACTAGGGGCAATTTTATCCTTAAGTGAAGGAACCCCTCTAAAGACTACCTGCGGACTTGAGGATAAGGAGGATCCAAGAACTTTATCATTACACAAAATGTGCCAATGTTTCTGTATATGTTTTTTATCCTCCAGTGTTGTGTCGAATAACTGGCAATAAAAGGTAAGGAAGGCTCTTTAGAGCCCTCTACATCTTCCCTAGTTGTTTGAGTCCTTAGTAATAAGCTCCTATCAGTCTGTTGGACCTGGTCGACTATTTCGTTGAGGGAATTAACTTCATATCCTTTATCAACAAATCTTTTAATGAGTACCCTCGCCTGTTCTTTAAATTCCTCTATCTTAGTGCAGTTCCGTCTCAACCTTGTATACTGTCCCTTGGGGACAGCCTTCAGCCACGTTTTATGATGGCAGCTGTCCAAGGGAATATAGGCATTCCTATTGGTAGGTTTAAAAAAAGTTGAGGTGATCAACCTATCTGGCTCAATTCTTATCCTTAAGTCCAAGAAGTGCACCTCCTCTCTGCTGACTTCGAAATTCATTATTATTAAGGGATTCCATGAAATCCCTAAGGCTGTCTCCATCTCCGTCTCATAGGAGGAGGATGTCTTGTATATATCTTGCCCACGGGACCAATTTGGGTCCCTGATGGGCTTAGACGACATCCTCCTCCCACTTGGCCATAAAAAGATTGGGCAGACTAGGGGCATATTTAGCCCCCATGGCGACGCCCCTATCCTAGTGGTAAAACTAATTTTCCCACCAGAAATAATCGTGGGATGCCGTAAAGCCAAGCAATTCCATTATGAATTATATCTGCTTTCTGGACAGACCTGAGGCCCCAGTCTAAGAAATATTCTACCGCCAATAGACCCATTGCATGAGGTATAATTGTATACAATGAGGTCACATCGGTGACACAAGCCACATCCCTGTCCTTGTGTGGCAATTGGACAGGATATTAATAATATGTTGTGTGTCCTTAATGTATGATGCCATTCTTTGAACCAAGGGTTGCAGATAGCAGTCAGTATACTTGCCCACCCAGGACATTACGGAATCAATTCCACTGACTACCGGACGTCCTGGAGGGCAAGTCAGACTTTTGTGAACCTTGGGTAGGTAATATATTACAGGCGTACGTGGAGCACTAGGAATCAGGAATAGTCTTTATTCTGTTTACTATACCCTCTTTGAAACCTCTAGAGATGATTCTATCTAGTTTCAGTTTATATTCTCTAATCGGATCCTTCCTTAACAATCTATACATCTCCCTATCTGCCAATATACGTTCCATTTCTATGACATGATCCCTTTTATCCAGTATCACAATCCCACCCCCTTATCAACGGGGCGGATAACCAATTCTTTATTAGTGCAGAGCTTATCAAGTCCCTGCTCTAAATCCCTTTCCATCTTATGTTTTGTATTTTAATTGCATCAAGATCTCTGAGAAATTTGAATGGCAGAAAAAACTTGCCATTGAACAACAGGAAAGGGAAAACCAAATGAGTGGGGACAATACTCAGAGTAACAATAGTATGGGTAACTAGAGTATCTCACAAAAGTGAGCACACCCCTCACATTTTTGTAAATATTAAATCTTTTCATGTGACAACACTGAAGAAATGATACTTTGCTACAATGTAAAGTAGTGAGTGTACAGCTTGTATAACAGTGTAAATTTGCTGTCCACTCAAAATAACTCAACACACAATCATTAATTTCTAAACCTCTGGCAACAAAAGTGAGTACACCCCTAAGTAAAAATGTCCAAATTGGGCCTAAAATGTCAATATTTTGTGTGTCCACAATTATTTTCCAGCAGTGCCTTAACCCTCTTGGGCATGGAGTTCACCAGAGCATCAAAAGGTTGCCACTGGACTTCTCTTCCACTCCTCCATGACGACATCACGGAGCTGGTGGATGTTAGAGACCTTGCGCTCCTCACCCCTTCCATTTGAGGATGCCCCACAGATGCTCAATAGGGTTTAGGTCTGAAGACATGATTGGCCAGTCTATCAACTTTACCCTCAGCTTCTTTAGCTCTTGGAGGTGTGTTTGGGGTCGTTATCATGTTGGAATACTACCCTGCGGCCCAGTCTCCAAATGGAGGGGATCATGCTCTGCTTCAGTATGTCACAGTACATGTTGGCATTCATGGTTCCCTCAATGAACTGCAGCTCCCCAGTTGCGGCAGCACTCATGCAACCCCAGACCATGACACTCCCACCACCACGCTTGACTGTAGGCAAGACACACTTGTCTTTGTACTCCTCACCTGGTTGCCGTCACGCTTGACACTATCTGAACCAAATAAGTTTATCTTGGTCTCATCAGACCACAGGATATGGCTCCAGTAATCCATGTCCTTAGTCTGCTTGTCTTCAGCAAACTGTTTGCGGGCTTTCTTGTGCATCATCTTTAGAAGAAGCTTCCTTCTGGGACGACACCCATGCAGGCCAATTTGAGGCAGTGTGCGGCGTATGGTCTGAGCACTGACAGGCTGACTCCCCACCTCTTCAACCTCTGCAGCAATGCTGGCAGCACTCATACATTTATTTCCCAAAGACAATCTCTGGATATGACGCTGAGCACGTGCACTCAACTTCTTTGGTCAACCCTGACGAGGCCTGTTCTGAGTAGAACCTGTAACACTAACTAATCACATGACACCGGGGGGAGGGGAAATGGCTAATTGGGCCCAATTTGGACATTTTCACTTAGGGGTGTACTCACTTTTGTTGCCAGCGATTTAGACATTAATGGCTGTGTGTTGAGTTATTTTGAGGGGACAGCAAATTTACACTGTTATACAAGCTGTACACTCACTACTTTACATTGTAGCAAAGTGTCATTTCTTCAGTGTTGTCACATGAAAAGATATAAGAAAATATTTACAAAAATGTGAGGGGTGTACTCACTTTTGTGAGATACTGTGTGTGTGTGTGTGTGTGTGTGTGTGTGTGTGTGTATATATATATATATATATATATATATATATATATATATATATATATATATATATATATATAGTGTAGTCAGTCTAGTGTAGACTATATATACAGTGCGGGCAGTGTATTAATATATATATACACCGTGTAGTGTATATATATATATATATATATATATATATATATATATATATATATATATATATATATATATATATATATATATATATCTATACTATACTATAATTTTGCTCAGTGTATATACAGTTGTGCTCATAAGTTTACATACCCTGGCAGATTTTGATTTCTTGGCTATTTTTCAGAGAATAAGAATGATATATGAATGATAACACAAAAACCTTTTTCACTCATGGTTAGTGTTTGGCTGAAGCCATTTATTATGAATCAATTGCATTTACTCTTTTTAAATCATAATGGCAACAGAAACTACCCAAATGACCATGATCAAAAGTTTACATGCCCTGGTGATTTTGGCCTGATAACATGCACACAAGTTGACACAAAGGGGTTTGAATGGCTATTAAAGGTAACCATCCTCACCTGTGATCTGTTTGCTTGTAATTAGTGTTAGTGTGTTCACAATTGTACGACAAACGCTCCGACTTTGGGAGCTCATGTCGTATGACCTGTGAAAATCAATGTTTCCCTATGGGAGCCGTCTTAACTGGTCCAACACAAGTTGGTCCAACTTTGAAAATGCTCCCGGCACTACTTTTGTCCGACTTTGATCCTACTTCAGCCCATTGAATATCACTGAAATCGGATCAAAGTCGGATCGCCGTCTTGACTGATCTGACTTTGGCATGCGACTTGTGCTCTGATGATCTTGAAAGGGAACTCCACGCCAAATAAAAAAAAAAACGGCATGGGTTCCCCCTCCAAGAGCATACCAGGCCCTTCGATCTTGTATGGATTTTAAGGGGAACCGCCACGCCGAAAAAAAACGGTATGGGGGTGCCCCCCACAATCCATACCAGATCCTTGTCTGTGCACACAGCCTGGCAGGTCAGGAAAGGGGTTGGGGATGAGCGAGAGCCCCTCCTGAACATACCAAGCCACATGCCCTCAACATGGGTGGAGTGCTTTGGGGCAGGGGGGCCCCAAAGCACCTTGTCCCCATGTTGATGAGGAGAAGGGCCTCTTCCCGACAACCCTGGCTGTTGGTTGCCGGGGTCTGCGGGCGGGGGGCTTATCGGAATCTGAATCACCCTATGTGAATGAGTATGGGGTACATTGTACCCCTACCCATTCACCTAAAAAAAGTGTCAAAAATAAAACACATTACACAGGTTTTTAAAGTAATTTATTAGGCAGCTCCGGCGTCTCATCCGATCTGTTCTCCCCTCTCCGGCTCTTCTGTGTCCTCTGCTGACGTCTTCTGCCTCTGTTGGTTCTTCTCCCTTCTCTGGTTCTTCTCCACTCTCTCTCCAGTTCTCCCTCTGTCTTCTGCCGGGTCTCCTCCGCTATCTTCTTGCTCTTTTGCCTGGTCTTCTCTGCTGTCTACTCCCTCTGTTCTTCTTCCGATGTTGACTCGACGCCCTCTCTCGCTGTAATGCCAGGTGCGCGTTGTGCCACTACTTATATTGGCATGGGGCGGGGTCACCGTGTGATGTCATGCGGAGGCTCCGCCCTTTATGACGCTACCGCCCGGGACATGATGGGCGGTGACGTCATAAGGGGCGGGTCTCCGGTGACCCTGCCCCATGCCTATATAAGTAGTGGCACACCGCACACCCAGCATTAGAGCAGGAGAGAGCATTGTGTCAACATAGGAAGAAGAACAGAGGGAGAAGACAGCAGCGAAGACCCAGCAAAAGAGCGAAAAGATAGCGGAGAAGACCCAGACAGCGGAGAAGACAGTGAACAGAGGGAGAAGAACCGGAGAGGGCTAGAAGACATCAGCGAAGAGTAGAGAAGACCTGGAGAGCTGGCAGAGGCAGAAGATGTCATCGGAGGCAGAAGAGCCAGAGAGGGGAGAAGAGATGACAGAGATGCCTTAATAAATTACTTTAAAAACCTGTGTGCTGTGTTTTATTTTTGACACTTTTTTTTTTTAGCTGAATGGGTAGGGGTACAATGTACCCCATACTCATTCACATAGGGGGGCTGGGATCTGGGGGCCCCTTGTTAAAGAGGGCTTCCAGATTCCGATAAGCCCCCCGCCCACAGACCCCGACAACCAACGGCCAGGGTTGTGGGGAAGAGGCCCTTATCCTCATTAACATGGGGACAAGGTGCTTTGGGGTTGGGGGGCACAGGGCCCCCCTGGCCTAAAGCACCCACCCCCCCAATGTTGAGGGCATGAGGCCTGGTACGGTTCAGGAGGGGGGGCGCTGGTCCCCACTCCCTTTCCTGACCTGCCGAGCTGTGTGCGCGGATAAGGGTCTGGTATGGATATTTGGGGGGACCCCAACGCCGTTTTTTCAGCGTGGGGTTTCCCTTTAAATTCCATACCAGACCGAAGGGTTTGGTATGCTCTTGGAGGGGGAACCCATGCTGTTTTTTTTTAATTTGATGTGGAGTTCCCCCTAAGGCTGGGTTCCCACTAGTGCGACAAACGCTCCGACATTGGGAGCTCATGTCGCATGACGTGTGAAAGTCAATGTTTCCCTATGGGAGCCATCCTAACTGGTCTGACACAAGTCGGTCCGACTTTGAAAATGCTCCCTGTACTACTTTGGTCCGACTTTGATCCTTGTTTAGCCCATTGACTATCATTGAAGTCAGATCAAAGTCGGATCGCCGTCTCGCATGAGCCGACTTTGGCATGCGACTTGTGCTCAGATGATCTTGAGGGGGAACTCTGCGCCAAATTTTAAATAAAAAAACGGCATGGGTTCCACCTCCAAGAGCATACTAGGTCCTTGGGTCTGGTATGGATCTTAAGGGGAACCCCCTGCGCCGAAAAAACGGTGTGGGGGTCCCCCCAAATCCATACCAGACCCTTATCCGAGCACGCAGCCCGGCTGGTCAGGAAAAGGGTACGGGTACGAGCGAGCGCACCCCCTCCTAAACCGTACCAGGCCGCATGCCCTCAACATGGGGGGGTGGGTGCTTTGGAGCAGGGGGGCGCCCTGTGCCTGAGGCCGGGTTTACACTGGTGCGACAAACGCTCCCGACATTGGGAGTTCATGTCGCAAGACGTGTGAAAATCTGATGGTCTTGAGGGGGAACTCTGCGCCAAATTTAAAATTAAAAAACGGCATGGGTTTCCCCTCCAAGAGCATACCAGGCAGTTCTGATATGGATTTTAAGGGGAACCCCCTATGCCAAAAAATGGCGTGGGGGTCCCCCCAAAATCCATACCAGACCCTTGTCCAAGCATGCAGTCCGGCCAGTCAGGAAAAGGGGTGGGGACGAGCGAGCGCCCCCCTCCTGAAGCGTACCAGGCCGCATGCCCTCAACATGGGGGGTGGGTGCTTTGGGGCAGGGGGGCGCCCTGCGGCCTCCCCACCCCAAAGCACCTTGTCCCCATGTTGATGAGGACAAGGGCCTCTTCCTGACAACCCTGGCCGTTGGTTGTCAGGGTCTGCGGGTGGGGGGATTATCGGAATCCGGGAGCCCCTTTAATAAGGGGGCCCCCAGGTCCCGCCCCCCACCCTATATGAATGAGTATAGGTTACATCGTACCCCTACCCATTCACCTAAGAAAAAAATGTGTCAATAAAAAACACACTAGACAGGTTTTTAAAGTAATTTATTAGGCAGCTTTGGGGGTCTCTTCCTACTTCTACGTGCTCTCCGGCCTCTTCTCCCACTCTCCTGCCTCTTCTCCCACTCTCCGGACTCTTCTCCACGCTCTCTGGCCTCTTCTCCATGCTCTCCGGTTCTTCTCCCGCTCTCTGGTATCTTCTGCCGGGCTCCTCCGATCTTCTGCTCTTTTGCCCGCTCTTTTGCTAGCGGTGGCCTGGTCTTCTCTGTCGTCTCCTTCCCTCTTCTCTTCTTCTGATGTTGACACGATGCTATCTTCTGCTGTAATGCCATGTGCGTGGTGCGCAATGACTTACATTACCACCCCATCATGCCCCGGGCCGTGACGTCATAAGGGGCAGGGTCACCGGGTGACATCACCCGGTGACAATGCCCCATGCCTATATAAGTTGCTGTGCACCGCGCACACGGCATTACAGCAGGAGAGAGCATCGTGACATCATCGGAAGAAGAGAAGAGGGAAGAAGATGATGGAGAAGACCGGGCCACCGCTAGCAAAAGAGCGGGCAAAAGAGCAGAAGATAGCGGAGGAGCCCGGCAGAAGATACCGGAGATCGGGAGAAGAACTGGAGAGTGAGGAAAAGAGGCGGGAGAGCACGGAGAAGAGGCTGGGGAGCGGGAGAAGAGGCTGGAGAGCGCGGAGAAGTCGGAAGAGACCCCCGAAGTCAGAAGAAGACCCCGGAGCTGCCTAATAAATTACTTTAAAAACCTGTCTAGTGTGTGTTTTTTTATTGACACTTTTTTTCCTAGGTGAATGGGTAGAGGTACGATGTACCCCATACTCATTCACATAGGGTGGGGGGGCCAGGATCTGGGGGCCCCCTTATTAAAGGGGGCTCCCGGATTCCGATAAGCCCCTCGCCTGCAGACCCCGACAACCAACGGCCAGGGTTGTCGAGGAGAGGCCCTTGTCCTCATCAACATGGGGACAAGGTGCTTTGGGGTGGGGGGGCGCAGGGTGCCCCCCTGCCCCAAAGCACCCACCCCTCCATGTTGAGGGCATGCGGCCTGGTATGTTTCAGGAGAGGGGCGCTCGCTCGTCCCCACCCCTTTTCCTGACCGGCCGGACTGTGTGCTTGGATAAGGGTCTGGTATGAATTTTGGGGGGACCCCCACGCCGTTTTTTCAGCACAGGGGGTTCCCCTTAAAATCCATATCAGACCAAAGGGCCTGGTATGCTCTTGGAGGGGGAACCCATGCCAGTTTTTTATTTAAAATTCGGAGTTCCCCCCTCAAGATTCATACCAAACACAGTGCCTAGTATTGGCGGGGATCCAAGTCGGATCCCTGTTCATTGAAAGTCAGACGTATGTCGGCTTCAAGTCGCAGGGCAAAGTTGGATCCAAAGTAGGATGGCTGTCGTGTCGCACCAGTGTAAACCCGGCCTGACTGTCGTGTAGTATCAGTGTGAACCCAGCCTAAAAGGTCAATGAGTTTCTGGACTCCTGACAGACCCTTGCATCTTTCATTCAGTGCTGCACTGACGTTTCTGGTTTCTGAGTCATGGGGAAAGCAAAAGAATTGTCAAAGGATCTGTGGGAAAAGGTAGTTGAACTGTATAAAACAGGAAAGGGATATAAAAAGATATCCAAAGAACTGAGAATGCCACTCAGCAGTGTTCAAACTCTAGTCAAGAAGTGGAAAATTAGGGGTTCTGTTGAAACCAAACCACGGTCAGGTAGACCAACTAAAATTTCAGCCACAACTGCCAGGAAAATTGTTCGGAATGCAAAGAAAAAAAACATAAATAACTTCACGTGAAATACAGGACTCTCTGAAAACATGTGGTGTGGCTGTTTCAAGATGCATAATAAGGAGGCACTTGAAGAAAGAAGGGCTGCATGGTCGAGTCGCCAGAAGAAAGCTATTACTACATAAATGCCACAAAGTATCCCACTTATAATACGCCAAACAGCACCGAGACAAGCTCAAACCTTCTGGCAAAAAGTCATTTGGAGTGATGAGACCAAAATTGAGCTTTTTGGCCACAACCATAAACGCTATATTTGGAGAGGAGTCAACAAGGCCTATGATGAAACACCATTCCTACTGTGAAACACGGAGGTGGATCGCTGATGTTTTGGGGATGTGTGAGCTTTAAAGGCACTGGAAATTTGGTCAAAATTGATGGCAAGAAGAATGCAGTATGTTATCAAAAAATCCTGGAGGAACATTTGCATTCATCAGCCAGGAAGCTACGCATGGGACATTCCAACATGACAATGATCCAAAACACAAGGCCAAGTTGACCTGTAATTGGCTACAGCAGAATAAAGTGAAGGTTCTGGAGTGGCGATCTCAGTCTCCTGACCTCAATATCATTGAGCCACTCTGGGAAGATCTCAAACGTGCAGTTCATGCAAGACATCCCAAGAATTCACAGGAACTGGAGGCTTTTTGCCACGAGGAATGGGCAGCTTTACCATCTGAGAATATAAGGAGCCTCATCCACAAATACCACAAAAGACTTCACGCTGTCATTCATGTTAAAGGGGGCAATACATGGTATTAAGAACTGGGGTATGTAAACTTTTGATCAGAGTAATTTGGGTAGTTTCTGTTGCCATTATGATTTAAAAAGAGTAAACACAGTTGATTGATAATAAATGGCTTCAGCCAAACACTAACCATGAGTGAAAGAAAAGTTTTTGTGTTATCATTCATATTTTCTGAAAAATGTTCAAGAAATCATAAATTCCGCCAGGGTATGTAAACTTATGAGCACAACTGTATATACACTGAGCAAAATTATAAACGCAACACTTTTGTGTTTGCCTCTATTTATCGTGAGCTAAACTCAAAGACTTTTCTATGTACACAAAAGACCTATTTCTCTCAAATATTGTTCACAAATCTTTCTAAATCTGTGTTAGTGAGCACTTCTCCTTTGCCAAGATAATCCATCCACCTCACAGGTGTGGCATATCAAGATGCTGATTAGACAGCATGATTAATGCACAGATATGCCTTAGGCTGGCCACAATAAATGGCCATTCTAAAATTTGCAGTTTTATCGCACAGTGCCACAGATGTCACAAGTTTTGAGGTAGCGTGCAAATTTGCATGCTGACTGCATGAATGTCAACCAGAGCTGTTGCCCTTGAACTGAATATTCATTTCTCTATCATAAGCCATCTCCAAAGGTGTTTCAGAGAATTTGGCAGTACATCCAACCGGCCTCACAACCGCAGGCCACGTGTAACCACACCAGCCCAGAACCTCCACATCTAGCATCTTCACCAAGATCGTCTGAGACCAGTCACCCGGACAGCAGCTGCAACAATCGGTTTGCATAACCAAAGAATTTCTGCACAAACTGTCAGAAACCGTCTCAGGGAAGCCCATCTGCATGCTCGTCGTCCTCATCGGGGTCTCGACCTGACTGCAGTTCTTCATCGTAACCGACTTGAGTGGGCAAATGCTCACATTCGATGGCATCTGGCACTTTGGAGAGGTGTTCTCTTCATGGATGAAACCCGGTTTTCACTGTACAGGGCAGATGGCAGACAGTGTGTATGACGTCGTGTGGGTGAGCGGTTTGCTGATGTCAACATTGTGGATCGAGTGGCCCATGGTGGCAGTGGGGTTATGGTATGGGCAGGCATATGCTATGGACAATGAACACAGGTGCATTTTTTTTATGGCATTTTGAATGCACAGAGATACCGTGACGAGAATCTGAGGCCCATTGTTGTGCCATTCATCCACGACCATCACCTCATGTTGCAGCATGATAATGCACGGCCCTATGTTGCAAGGATCTGTACAGAATTCCTGGAAGCTGAAAACATCCCAGTTCTTGCATGGTCAGCATAGTCACCGGACATGTCACCCATTGAGCATGTTTGGGATGCTCTGGATCGGCGTATACGACAGTGTGTTCCAGTTCCTGCCAATACCCAACAACTTTGCACAGCCATTGAAGAGGAATGGACCAACATTCCACAGGCCACAATCAACAACCTGATCAATTCTATACGAAGGAGATGCACTACACTGCGTGAGGCCAATGGTGGTCACACCAGGTACTAACTGGTTTTGGGACCCCCCAATACAGTAAAACTGCACATTCTAGAGTGGCCTTTTATTGTGGCCAGCCTAAGGCACAGCTGGTCAATAATCAAGCTGTCTAATCAGCTTTTTGATATGCCACACCTGTGAGGTGGATAGATTATCTCGGCAAGGGAGAAGTGCTCACTAAGGCTACTTTCACACTGGATCGGACAGGCGTCGGCCGCAAAGCGGCGATATTTACCGTTGTTTTAGCGGTGCTATTCGGCCCCTAGCGGGGCGGTTTTAACCCCCGCTAGCGACCGAAAAAGGGTCAAAACTGCTTTGCCGGTGGTGCTGCCCCATTGATTTAAATGGGCAGGGGCGCTTTAGGAGCGGTGTATACACCGCTCTTACAGCGCTGCAAAGATGCTGCTTGCAGGACTTTTTTTACCATCCTGCAAGCGCACCGCTCCCGTGTGAAAGCACTCGGGCTTTCACACTGGAGAGACAGGAGAGGCTCTTTACAAGCGCTATGCAGGCGCTATTTTTAACGCTATATCGCCTGTAAAGCGCCTCAGTGTGAAAGTAGCCTAACACAGCTTTAGACAGATTTGTGAACAATATTTGAGAGAAATAGGCCTTTTGTGTACATAGAAAAAGTCATAGATTTTTGAGTACAGTTAATGATAAATAGGGGCAAACACAAAAGTGTTGCTCAGTGTATAAACTTTGCATTCAATGTAGACTATATACAGTGCAGTCACTGTACAGTATATAATACAGTGTATTGAAGTGGTTAAGGGGAACCCTATGACAGCATTAAGAAAAAAAAGCGGCATGGGTCTCCCCCCCCCCAGGCCCTTTGGGTATGATACAGATTTTAAGGGGAACTCCACGGCAAAATTTTACAAAAAAAACAGCGTGGGGTCCCCCCCAAATCCATACCAGGCCCTTTGGGAGCAAGCAGCCTGGCAGGCCAGGATAGGGGGGATGGGACCAAGCGCCCCCCCGAACCATACCATGCTGCTCCCCCAAATGCACCTTGTCCCCATGTTGATGGGGACAAGGGCCTCATCCCCACAACCCTGGCCCGGTGGTTGTGGGGGTCTGCGGGGGGGCTTATCAGAATCTGGAAGACCCCTTTAACAAGGGGGCCCCCCAGATCCCGGCCCCCCTATGTGAATGGGTAGGGGCACATTGTACCCCTACCCATTCACCAAAAAAAGTGTCAAAAAGTAGAAACCACAATAGACAGCTTTTGATCATTCCTTTATTTAAAAAAAAAAGGAAAAAAAAGGGTCCCGTGATGTCCATCCATCTTCAATCACGCCGCCCAACGGTCCTGAAAAATAGAAAAAAAAAGCTCCACCTCGATGGGAGGCATCCCGCCGACCGCTGTGACAGCTGTTATATAGGCAAGGGCGGGGCTACCTGGTGATGTAACCTAGTGACCCTGCACCCCTTCTGATGTCATGTGCCATCAGAGGGGGGCGGGGTCATCCAGTTAGGTCAGCGAATGGCCCTGCCCTTGCCTATATAACAGCTGTCACAGCGAAAAGACAGCAGTCGGCGGGAGCCCTCCCATGGTGACAGAGTATTTTTCGGGTCCATTGGGCGGTGTAATTGATGATGGACGGACATCATGGGACGCTTTTTTTTTCTTTTTTAATAAAGGAATTGTCAAAAACTCTCTTTTGTGGTTTTTACTTTTTGACATTTTTTTGGGAGAATGGGTAGGGGTACAATGTACCTGATCCCCATTCACATCGGGGAGCCCAGGATCTGGGGGGCCACCACAACCACCGGCCAGGGTTGTGGGGACAAGGTGCTTTGGGGGGGATTCCAAAGCACCCTCCCCATGTTGAGGGCAAGCGGCCTGGTATGGTTCAGGAGGGGGGCCACCCTTTCCTGCTTGCTTGGATATGGGTCTGGTATGGATTTTTTGGGCCATTTTTAAATTTTTTTTTGGCGTGGCGTTCCCCTTAAAAATCAAACCAGACCCAAAGGGCCTGGTATTAGTTTTTGGGGGGGACCGCACGCTGTTTCTTTTTTAATTTTGGCGTGGAGTTCCCCTAATATCCATACCAGACCCAAAGGGCCTGGTATTGACTGGTGGGGGGGGACCCATGCCGATTTTTTTCCCATGATTTTTATCTATATTGCCAGAAACCGGCAATACATTACAGCCGCGAGCAATTTTAAATGACATTTTTTCCTTTAGAAATGTCATTTTGCTGCGGTACAGTAAAATACATCAGACAGATGCGCCACTTTACAGGCAGACTAAGGGGACCCCCCTAGGCACGATGTTTAAAGGAATATTTCATTTTTATTGTTTCACTTTAAGCATTATTAAAATCACTGCTCCTGAAAAAAGTTATAGTTTTAAAAACTTTTTTTTGCATTGATACATGTCCCCTGGGGCAGTACCCAGGTCCACATACACTTTTTATGGCGATAACTTGCATATAAGCCTTTAAAATGAGCACTTTTGATTTTTCAAATTTGTGTCCCATAGACTTTAACAGGGTCCGCATGTTTGCACAAATTTTTTGCCTGTTTACATGTTCTGGTGTGAACCGAACCGAGGGGTGTTCGGCACATCCCTACTGTTAATCACTTTGTATGCTAAATTGTGTTATTACCATTGTTAATCCATTTTATGCTTGCCTAGTTACCAGGCATATTGGGTGACAATATATTAAGTTTGCCTTTGCTGCCTGGTTTGGTGTCTGTTTTCTTTGATATAGTGCTACTACTGGGTATTAAGTATTACCTTCAGTGATTTCCTGTCATATTGTATGTTTGTACACTTGGTGTGTTAGAGGGACTGAGGCTTTTTTTTAGAAAGGGTTGAGGCAAAGAACAAGGGGCCCATCATAATTAGCGGCTCCTACGGGAGTAGTGCTACACTTCATTAGTGGGTCCAGCTGAAATATATATCACTGACTTTTTGTTATTTCTACAGTGTTCCTGTGTAAGAACTCCAGTTTGAACCCTGGTTCACATTGATGCGGGATTGAAATCGTGCGAGTTCAGCTGAACTCGCACGATTTCATTCCCGCATGTCAGTCCGAAGATTGCAGAGACATCTGTGTGGTTTCCTGCACAGATGTCTAATGAAATCACCAAAAGTAGTACAGAAACTACTTTTGAAAATTGGTGCGGCACCCCAAAGTCGGCGTCGCACTAATTTGGATGGTTCCATTGCTGGCAATGGCCGCCGATTTGGCATGCGATTTGACATGTCAAATCACATCAATGTGAACGAGGGCTCAAGTCCTAAAAAGACAATCTTTTCCTGGCAATAATATAATTTCTCTTTGTTGTTAGTCATCGCTAGATGACACAGCAAGCCCTTTGTTTCCATTTTACATATTTTTCTGATATCATAACATAATATATTATAACAGAACTGTGTGCTCATCCTCAGACGTTCAAAGATCCAAAGTTTTCTTGAGCTTACCACTGTACTCAAAAGGGGAGAAGACACATCCTTGTAGCGTCCACACATACTACTTGGATTGAAAAGTAAAAGCAAAAAGTACCAAAATCTAGATGCAAAGGTACAGAAAGAACATTATCCAGATCAATAACTGTGAAACATCTGGCTGCAGGTGGTGTCTGTCCTAACAGGGTGTGTGGATTTGGAACAATGAGTTTGTCAGAAGCTATAATTTTGGTTATGACTATCAAATCTTAGACCATTTGATCATTTTTTTAACAACATGTATTATATATCTTATGGAATCAAAGTCTGTCTGAACCAATTTTAACCACTTCAGCCTCGGAAGAATTTACCCCCTTTCTGACCAGGCCATTTTTTGCGATACGGCACTGCGTGGCTTTAACTGACAATTGCGCTGTCGTGCGACATTATATACAAAAACAAAATTGATGTCCTTTTTTTCCCCACAAATAGAGCTTTCTTTTGGTGGTATTTGATCACCTCTGCGGTTTTTATTTTTTGAGCTAAAAAAAAAAGAGTGACAATTTTGAAAAAACACAATATTTTGTACTTTTTGCTATAATAAATATCCCCAAATTTAAAAAAAAAAAAAAATTTTTGTAATCATAAAGTCTCACGAGATTCCAGTATCAGGGGCTGTTCTCCAAGGTTTGAAGCGTTTGTAGATCCAAAGGAGAAGCGATCTACAAAGCATCATAAATTGGCATTGAGAGGAGAACGATCTCCTCTGTGAATGCCGGAGAATGGAGCAGTGAAATTTTTTCACTGCTTCATAAATGGACACCTATGTCAGAAACAAATACTTAAGTGTCATTAAAGTGGAGTTCCACTCGGTTTTGTGTTTAATAAAAGTCAGCAGCTACAAAAAGTGTAGCTCAAACCCTCGGTTCTCTCCCCTGCGCCAGCATGACAAGTGTGAGCACCTGGCTGTAACAACTTGCAGCTTCATAGCCGGGTGCACACTGCACATGTGTGAGTCGCGCTGCGCCTTCTCAATAGCCAGGCAATCTTCTGGGACGTGTAAAATGTCCCAGAAGATTGCAGGGAGGGAGAGAACAACTTCTACATGAGTGACCTAGGCAGCCCGAGATAAAGTGGGAACTGGGTAACTGTCAAAACTAGGTACACACTCCCCCCCCCAAAAAATGACATGCCAAATGTGGCATGTCAGTGCAGCCTCATTAGGGCAGATTCATACTGTTGAATGATGGCAAAGCGTGTGTTACCGCATTACATGTTATACACATTGTTGTGCTGCAGCTCTGATTGGCAATCTGCAAAAAAATAAAATAAAAAAAAGTTGTAAAAATGGCATGCTTATGAAGAAAAAAGGATTATTTCATAGGCCTCTTGCACAGGGGCTTCTGAGCCAGTGTAACCTAAAGTCCAGCAGATTTCCATCGCCTGGGAAACCCAGACGTTGCGTACAACCGCCCATAAACATGAATGAATATTGTCTTTTTCTTGCATGTGCCCTTACACTATACTCATGTTTAGGTGCGCATGGGAAAGTACAGCTGCTCACAGCCATTCATATGTATAAGTGGCTGTATATAGCATTTTGACTTCCCTATGCAGAGGAAATATACAACAATTTATGTTGCACACCTATATGCAAAGCTCTTATCTGTCCTTCAAATCTTGGCTCTATTGCAGCTTTATGGTGGCTGAAGATGATCCCCAAGTTCTTACAGGACACGTGGCGGCCAACGGATGGATCCACAGAGTGCACTGGGGGACCACGTATTCAATACACCTGGAAATGCACTGAGAATGCATTCACTTTTTTTAGCCAGCATAGATCTTATGCCGCGTACACACGATCGCACATTCCGACAACAAAATCCTTGTTTTTTTTTTCCGAAGGATGTTGGCTCAAACTTGTCTTGCATACACACGGTCACACAAATTGGAAATTCCGAACGTCAAGAACGCGGTGACGTACAACACGTACGAAGAGCCAAGAAAAATTAAGTTCAATAGCCAGTGCGGCTCTTCTGCTTGATTCTGAGCATGAGTGGAACTTTGTGCGGATTTGTGTACACACGATAGGAATTTACGACAACGGATTTTGTTGTCGGAAAATTTGAGATCCAGATCTCAAACTTTGTTTGTCGGAAATTCCGACGGAAAATGTCCGATGGAAATTACACACAGTAGGAATTTCCGACAACAAGCTCCCATCGAACATTTCCCATTGGAAAATCCGACCGTGTGTACACGGCATTAGGCTCACCATATGCATTACAATCTGACCATACAATCCCATTAAATCATCCTTGGATCCTCCAAAACATTGTAACACGAGGACCCACCCAAACTATCCAAACTGTATCCAGTTAAGTAGGTCCTTGCACTACATACATGTTGGTAGATCTATGGCTCACCATACACTATAGCACCTGATATTGATTACATTGTTTGTTTAGTTTTATCCTCATATTGCAAAGGTTTGGCAACTCCAAAAAAATTGTACAATCCGATTGTATAGTGCAGTGCTTTCAACCTTTTTTCAGTTACGGTGCCCTTGAAAAGTATTTTTGGTCTCGAAGCACCCCAGTCTAAGGTTTGGTTAAATTTACAGCATGTCAGGAATGTACACAAAATCGCACGCATTTGCGACATGCAGACAAATCCACTGCTCTGTAGCAGAAGCACAAGGGTACCGTTAATTCTTAATGATATCCCCCGCACATTGCAAATTCTGTCCATTTAAGCAAGCTCCAAATTGGTGTGCAGTGATTTTACAAAGAAGGGTTTGGAACTTTTTTCTGTGTTTGTGTGGGTAGGGCAGCCCATCAAAATGAATTGGCTGCCCTACACGCAGCCATGTTTTTACTACCCTCAGTTGCGCCCCTCTTAGCTGAGTCCTACATGTGCTATGGCTGCACCAGGAAGTATAACCCCAGGTGAATAGGGCTGTGCTACAACTGTGTGCCATTTTGCCTATAATTGCAGCACGGAGTTGTTGCATTTGGGGGTTATAAAATGTAGTGAAGAGGCAACATATTATCTTATATTCACCACCTTTCAAATGCTTCTGAAAAGTGATCAGAGCATGCATTGTGTTTCAGAAGAGGATCAGTTCTTGCCGCTATTGTGAACGAGCCCTAAAAAGGCAATTCTGATTGTACAGGAGTAGAGAAAAAGATTTAAAGACACATACATACATATTACATACACACAGTATATACACATGCACATACATACAAGCATATATACATGCATACAAATACACACAGTCTTAAAAAATTTCAGAACTGTACCTGCAGTACAGCACTGTAGGGGGAGGCGGAGAGCTTAGGACTCAGGAAGATATCTCACCCCTCATCTGCTCTGCACTCTGTCCTGCTTACATTTAGGCCCCTTTCACACAGACTTGCCCACTTGGCGAACTCTGCTTGCTCAGCGGGGGATCGATTTGCTGATCCCAGCTGAGCAGGCAGATGACAGGTCCGTGCCCGCTCACTGTGCAGAGACGGACCTGTCACAGTCCCGCTCTCCTTTATGGGGAGATCAGATGAAAACGGACCGCCTGTCTGTTTTCATCCGATCCACCAGACAGATGGAAAATAGGGTCACCATTTGTCTAGACTTCACGGACAGGATTGGATAGCGGCAGGTGTCAGCGGACATGTCACCGCTGACACCTGCCGCTCCATAGGAGTGAATGGAGGGTCTGTTCAGGTCCACCTGATTGGAAAGCCCGTGTGAAAGGGGCCTAACGCTTACAGATCCTGCTGTGCCGATAAACAGAACAGTGGGAGCTCGGTCGCAGTCTCTCTCAACCAGGCTACCATGGCACCCCTAACAAGCTTAGACGGTACCCCGGTTAAAAAAAGGCTGGTATAGTATAAGGTCAAGTTAAAGAAGATTGTACAGTCTTATTGCAACATGCAGCCATGAGTCTTTTTGGGAAAGATGCAACAAGTTTTTCACACCTGGATTTGGGGATCCTCTGCCATTCCTCCTTGCAGATCCTCTCCAGTTCTGTCAGGTTGGATGGTAAACGTTGGTGGACAGACATTTTAGGTCTCTCCAGAGATGCTCAATTGGGTTTAACCAGTTCAGATCTGCGCTATAGCCAAATGACGGCTACAGCGCGGATCTACATTTCCGGGATGACGTCCATTGCTGTAAATGGCCAATCACAGCGGCCGTTTACAGCGCGATCGCCGTGGCCAATGAGAGATGATCTCAAATGTTTCTCAAATGTAAACATATGAGATCATCTCATTGCCGGCTCTCTCTCCTCACACAGAGACAGCGTGTGAGGAGAGAGAGGATCTGTGACCAGTGAGTGAGTGAATTTTTGCAGTAGAAAACACAAAGTGTGCCCAAACAGTGCCCACAGTGACATCTATAGCTAGTGCCATCTGTGCCCACCTGTGCGCATCAGTCCCACTTGTGCCATCAGTGCATCATCTGTGCCATCAGTGCCCGTCTATGCCCATCTGTGCAATCAGTGCGCATCTGTGCCACCTCCTCAGTGCCCATCTGTGCCACCTCATCAGTGCCCATCTGTACCAATCAATGCCCATCTGTGCCGCCTCATCAGTGCACATCTGTGCAATCAGTGCACATCTGTGCCGCCTCATCAGTGCCCATCTGTGCCGCCTCATCAGTGCCCATTTGTGCCACCTCAACAGTGCCCATTTGTGCCACTTCAACAGTGCCCATCTGTGCCACCTCAACAGTGCACATTTGTACCAATCAGTGCCCATCTGTGCCGCCTCATCAGTGCACATCTGTGCAATCAATCAGTGCACATCTGTGCCGCCTCATCAGTGCCCATCTGTGCCGCCTCATCAGTGCCCATCTGTGCTGCCTCATCAGTGCCCATTTGTGCCACCTCAACAGTGCCCATTTGTGCCACCTCAACAGTGCCCATCTGTGCCACCTCAACAGTGCACATCTGTGCAATCAATCAGTGCACATCTGTGCTGCTTCATCAGTGCCCATCTGTGCCACCTCATCAGTGCCCATCTGTGCCACCTCATCAGTGCCCATCTGTGCCACCTCACTAGTGCCACATCAGTGCATATCTGTGCCCACCTGTGCCGCCTCATTAGTGCACATCCGTGAAATCAATCAGTGCACATCTGTGCTGCTTCATCATTGCCCATCTGTGCCGCCTCAGCGCCCATCTCTGCCACCTCATCAGTGCCCATCTGTGCCACCTCATCAGTGCACATCTGTGCGATCGGTGCCCATCTGTGCCGCCTCATCAGTGCACATCTGTGCCATCAATCAGTGCACATCTGTGCTCATCAGTGCAGGCTTAGCACACACCTGTGCAGTTTCATCACCACCAGCAACCATGTCCAAAAAAAGCTTTTCCGCCGAGGAGGCATACCAAATTCTTTCCACAGCCGATGAGAGCAACAGGGATCTCTCTTTTTCGGATTCCCTTTCCAATTCAGATTCTGAGTCTGACGTAAATTATAAGCCAGTCCTCAGTAGTAGTGGAACACTAACAGACTCAAAGGAGGAAGATATTCGGCCCGCCAAACAAAGGTGTTCTGGTGAGGAGGCAGTGGTATTCACCAGCACCACAGCGGCATCCACCAGCACCGCAGTGCCATCCACCAGCACCGCAGTGCCATCCACCAGCACTGCAGTACCTCGGCAAGAAAGGCCAAGTACCAGTGGGGTGTCACCTCAGCCCCAAAGGGTTAGGTCCCATGCCAGCCTTCCCTATGCCCTTCAGAACCCCTTGTGGCTTCCTCCTAATTCAGGAGAAGCTAGCATTCCCCCTTTCACTGCCCAGCCAGGAGTCCAGGTGGACACGGAGAATTTTACCCCAATTCATTTTTTTAATTTAATTTTTACAGAGGACATGTTGGCGTCAATTGTGGCCCAGTGCAATCTGTATGCACAGCAATTTATTTTGCAAAATCCAACATCATATTATGCCCGTCCCTACGAGTGGAGAGACCTAACAGTGGAGGAGTTCAAGGTTTTTTGGATCTCACATTTAATATCAGACTCACCAAAAAAATCAACTGCGTTCCTATTGGTCAACCCACTCCATCCACCACATGCCGCTCTTACCCGCGGTAATGCCCAGAACCAGGTATCTGATGATCATGAGGTTCCTACATTTCAGTGACAATACCCAGTGCCCTCCCCGAAATGACCAAATTATGACAGGCTTTACAAAATTTGGCCAATACTAAATTATTTTTCTGAAGTATTCCCCCAGCTGTTTACCCCGGACCAACACATATGTGTGGATGAGTGCCTTGTTAAATTTAGTGGCAGGCTTAAAATTAAGCAATTTATCCCCAGCAAAAGGGCCCGCTATGGGGTGAAGGTGTACAAATTATGTGACCGAGCCACAGGGTACACATATGCCTTCATAGTGTGCGAACGGAAGGACACCCAGCTGCAGCCCCCTAATTGCCCGGACTACTTGGGAACCAGCGGGAAAGTTGTTTGGGACCTCATATACCCCCTACTGGAGAAAGGCTACCACCTGTATGTAGACAACTTCTACACATCTCTACCCCTGTCCCACAACCTTCACCAAAGAAGACGCCAGCATGTGGCATGGTAAAAAAGAATTGGAAGGGCTTTCCTCAAAGTCTTGTCAATAAGAAGTTGAGTAAAGGAGAAATGGCAAGTCTGCGAAACAAAAAGATTCTGGCAGTGAGGTGGAGGGACAGAAGGGATGTCTACATATTGTCTTCCATCCACAATAACACCTATGTGGAAATCCCCAGAAGGAAAGGCCCCATCCAAAAACCAACATGCATCCATTAATACAATTTGTTTATGGGGGGAGTCGACTTCAACGAACAAATGTGGGAACCATACCTTGCCACAAGACGGACATACCATTGGTAAAAAAAAGTAGCAATTTATTTCAATTGCCCATATTCAATTCCTATATCATTTACCGCAACTCCACCCAAAACCCCCAACCCTTCCTTGGCTACCAGGAGGAAATGTACACTGCCCTTATATTCCCGAACGGCCCACCAGAAAACATCCGATCAGATGTTGTTAGCCGACTCTCCGAACGCCACTTTCCAGATAAACTCCCTCCCAAACCAACAGGCCAAAGACATCAAAAAAGATGTAAGGTGTGTACCAGAGCAGGAATCAGAAGAGACATATCTTATTATTGTGCACAATGTCCTGCCCAACCAGGCCTCTGCATAGGTGAATGTTTCCGCTGTTACCATACTTCAATAAATTATTAGTGAAGTATGGTTAAAGTAATCCTCAGTTCCCGTCTTCACACCCCTTACGCCACTGCCTGCTCTGTAACTGACCCTGGCTTGTTATTCGACCACGCTTCTGCCTGCCGATTTTGTACATACCGCTGCCTGATCTGGAACTGACCCTGGACTGTTATTCGACCATGTTTCTGTCTACCGATTCTGTACATACCTCTGCCTGATCTGGAACTGACCCTGGACTGTTATTGGACCATGCTAATGCCTAACGATTCTGTACATACCTCTGCCTGATCTGGAACTGACCTTGGACTGTTTGACCATGCCTCTTGCCTTCCTCTTGGACTGATCTTGTACCCCGCAACTGGACTAGTGGGATTCAACACAGGGTTCTCACATATGTGAGAGGCTCCAGAATAGTTTTTCTGGATGAAGAAAATAATTTTCTTTGTTTTCTCATTCCTAGATTAGGGTCTGGAGATTCGGAGGCTTCAAATAGATTTGGGTGGGAGAAGCCTCTACCCCTGTCCCTGTTCTGTCTTGAACGAGGCCCTACTTCTGCCTGCTGCCTGTAGGACTTACTGCCGTCATGCCTCTGTCTGTCGCACTGACCACAGCACATGGACCATGTTCCTGCCTACTACCACGACACATATTTTTTTGCACTGCTGACAATCTCTGCCTGCACTAACCCTGGACTGTATATGGACAGTATCCCTGCCTGCTGCCTGTACTGACTATGAACAGTATTCCTGCCTGCTGCCTGAAAAATTGTGTTCGCTGTTGCTGACCAAGTCCCTGCCTGCTGCCTGGAACAGTGCTATCCTCCTGTGGACAACTGCGCTACTAAAACCACAGGTAATTTTTTGTTTACCCTTTGCTTAGCATAATGTATTTTGGGGTGTAGTTCTTGGTATGTGCATGCTATGTGTCCCTGGAACACCTGACGGTGTTCCTTGCATGTTGGATTTTTGTATGTGGCCAGGCTGTGTAAAGGTCTCACACATGTGGTATTGCCATACTCAGGAGTGGCAGAATGTATTTCGGGGTGTCATTTTTGCTATGTAAATGCTATGTGTTGGAAATATCTTATAAACGGACAACTTTGTGTAAAAAAAAAATGCGTTTTCATTTTTTCCCACATTTTCCAAAAACTTCTGGAAAAAAATGAACCGTTCAAAAGACTCATTATGCCTCACAGATTATACGTTGGGGTGTTAGGTTTCCAAAATGGGGTCATTTTGTGTGCGTTTCCATTGTCCTGGTGCTCCAGGGCCTTCAAAAGTGTACTAGGTGGGTGAGAAATGAAATGTGTAATTTATGCTCCTAGAAAGCTTGAAGGTGCTACTTCAATGTTAGGCCTCTGTATGTGGTCAGGCTGTGTAAAAGTCTCACACATGTGGTATCGTTATACTCAGGAGGAGTAGCAGAATGTATTTTGGGTGTTATTTTTGCTATGTGTTGGAAATATTTTATAACTTTTTTACAACTATGTGTAAAAAAAATGTGTTTTCATTTTTTTTCCACATTTTCCAAAAACTTCTGGAAAAAATGAACCGTTCAAAAGACTCATTATGCCTCATAGATTATACGTTGGGGTGTTAGCTTTCCAAAATGGGGTCATTTTGTGGGCGTTTCCATTGTCCTGGTGCTCTAGGGCCTTCAAAAATGTAATAAGTAGTCAACAAGTTAGATGGGTAATTTATGCTCCTTGAACACCTGATGGTGCTCCCTGCATGTTGGGCCTCTGTATGTGGCCAGGTAGTGAAAAAGTCCCACACATGCGGTATCGTAATACTCAGGAGGAGTAGCTGAATGTATTTTGGGGTGTCATTTGTGGTATGTACATTCCATGTGAGAGAAATAAGCTATTGCAATGACAATTTTCTGAAAAAATATAAAAAATAAAGTAAAATCTTAATTTGCAAAGAATTGTGGGGAAAATGACAACTTCAAATAACTCACAACACCTCTTACTTAATACCCTGGAATGTCTACTTTCCAAAAAGGGGTCATTTGGGGGGCATTTGTACTTTCCTGGCTTGTTAGGGTCTCAAGAAATGAGATGGGCATCAGTACATCAGATGTGATCATTTTATTATGATTTGCACCATAGCTTGTAGACTCTATAAATTTCACACAGACCACATAGTATCCACTAATTTGGGTTATTTTTACCAAAGATATGTAGCAGTATAAATTGTGGCCAACATTTATGAAGAAAAATTGCTAATTTGCAAAATTTTATCACAGAAACAAAGAAAAATGCAGAAGAAAAAAATAAAAAACCCAGAGGTGATCAAATACCACCAAATGAAAGCTCAATTTGTATGAAAAAAAGGACAAAAAAAATCATTTGGGTACAGTGTTGTATGACTGAGTAATTGTCATTCAAAGTGTGAGATCACTGAAAGCTGAAAATTGGTCTGGGCAGGAGGGGGGTTTAAGTGCCCAGTAAGCAAGCGGTTAAGTCAGGGCTCTGGCTGGGCAATTCAAGAACAGTCACGGAGTTGTTGTGAAGCCACTCCTTCGTTATTTTAGCTGTGTGCTTAGGGTCATTGTCTTGTTGGAAGGTAAACCTTCAGCCCAGTCTGAGGTCCTGAGCACTCTGGAGAAGGTTTTCGTCCAGGATATCCCTGTACTTGGCCACATTCATCTTTCCCTCGATTACAACCAGTCGTCCTGTCCCTGCAGCTGAAAAACACCCCCACAGCATGAAGCTGCCAGCACCATGCTTCACTGTTGGGACTGTATTGGACAGGTGATGAGCAGTGCCTGGTTTTCTCCACACATACCACATACTTATTTCTCACCATCTTGGAGTCCTTCAGGTGTTTTTTTTTAGCAAACTCCATGCAGGCTCAGTTTGGCATGATGGCCAGCTCTAGGAAGGGTTCTGGTCGTCCCAAACGTCTTCCATTTAAGGATTATGGAGGCCACTGTGCTCTTAGGAACCTTAAGTGCAGCAGAATTGTTTTTGTAACCTTGGCCAGATCTGTGCCTTGCCACAATTCTGTCTCTGAGCTCTTCAGGCAGTTCCTTTGACCTCATGATTCTCATTTGCTCTGACATGTACTGTGAGCTGTAAGATCTTATATAGACAGATGTGTAGCTTTCCTAATCTAGTCCAATCAGTATAATCAAACACAGCTGGACTCAAATGAAGGTGTAGAACCATCTCAAGGATGATCAGAAGAAAAGAAAAACACCTGAGTTAAATATATGAGTGTCACAGCAAAGGGTCTGAATACTTAGGACCATGTGATATTTCAGTTTTTCTTTTTTAATAAATCTGCAAAAATGTCAACAATTCTGTGTTTTTCTGTCAATATGGGGTGCTGTGTGTACATTAATGAGGAAAAAAATGAACTTAAATGATTTTAGCAAATGGCTGCAATATAACAAAGAGTGAAAAATTTAAGGGGGTCTGAATACTTTCTGTCCCCACTGTATTAGCACTAGAAATAGCGCCTGTAAACTGCCTCTCATGCCACCGGAATGTGAAAGCCCCAATGCTTTCACACTGGGGCGGTGCTTGTGGGACATTAGAAAAAGTCCTGTGAGCAGCATCTTTGGGGCGGTTTGGGAGCGCTGTATACAGTGCTTCCAAAATGCCCCTGCCCATTGCAATGAATAGGCAGCGCTTCCCAAGCGCCACAGCACGTTTTTAACCCCTTCTTCTGCCCCTAGCGGGTGTTAAAAGCGCAGCTTAACCACTTCCCGGCTGCTGTATGCAGAATGATGGCTGGGAAGTGGTTCTGTTATATGACGTCCAGCAGGATAACATCCCGGCGCGCGCCCTTGGGGGCGCGCAGCGTGGCGATCCCTAGTGCGGCATGTCAGTCTGACACCCCGCATATCCAATCGTGATAAGAAGCCTCTGTCAGAGGCTTCTTACCATGTGATCAGCTGTGACCAATCACAGCTGATCATCGCGTGAACCAAGAAGCGCCGGTAAACGGCATTCCTCATTTCGCGCTGACAGAGAGAGCCGATTGGTGGCTCTCCCTGTCAGAGGGGGGGGGTCTGTGCTGATAATCAGAACATTGATTATCAGCACAGCCCCCTCAAATGTACAAATCACCTGCCAACCAGTGCCCAGCAATGTAAAAACAATAAATTCTGCCAGTGCCCACCACAGCGCCAATCACTGCCCCCCCCCCCCCACAGTGTCAAACATCGGCCCACCACAGTGCCAATCACTGCTCCACCCCACAGTGTCAATCATCGGCCCACCACAGTGCCAATCACTGCCCAGCAGTAACATCTGTCAGTACTTATCAGTACCTCATCAGTGCCACCTGTCAGCGCCCATCACAGCCGCCTGTCAGTGCCCATCAGTGCCGCCTGTCAGTGCCCATCTGTGCCGCCTATCAGTGCTGCCTATCAGTGCCCATCAATTCTACATATCAGTACCTCCTCATCAGTGCCACTTTATAAGTGCCAAGTCATCAGTGCCCGTCAGTGAAGGGAAAAACAAAATTTTATGACAGAAACTAAAAAAAAACTCATTTTTTTTCAAAAGTTTTGGTCTTTTTTAGTTTGTTTAGCAAAAAATAAAAACCGCAGAGGTGATCAAATACCACCAAAAGAAAGCTCTATCTGTGGGAAGAAAATTATAAAAATGTACTTTGAGTACAGTGTTGTATGACCGCACAATTGTCATTCAAAGTGCGACAGCGCTGAAAACTGAAAATTGTCCTGGGCAGGAAGGGGGGGTAAGTGGCTGGTATTGAAGTGGTTAAACAGTGGTAAAGCGCCCCTAAAACGAGCGGCGCTTTACGGCTAGTGCTTGGGTAGCCCAGTGTGAAAGGGATCAAAGTCGGACCAAAGTAGTGCAGGGACTACTTTGAAGTTGCACAGATATGAATGGTACTCATTAGAAATCATGGGGTATGAGTCGCCTTGCCAGGCAACTTTGTAGTCCCAAGACGCACAAGTGTTAAACTAATAATGGAGTCTATTTACGTAATTTTGTTTCTGCTTCCATGACCAAAACCCACATGGAAATCAGCTACTGCTGAAACCAGCTTCGACATCCCATTGCTCGAATCCGGGGTCACCGTTAGGACAACGCACAAAAACACTGGGCTCCGGCCAACATGACATCACCCCCAGGATGCTGGAAGCCCCCCCAATGAGCATGCGCGGGTCTCCAGCCAGCGCCGCATTCTAAACGCGGCAACGCGCATGTGCCGCCTCTTCTCCCGTGGGATTACTAGTTCTCGCGAGAGCGCCGTGTTTTATTCCTACGTAATGTGCCGTGCTGCTTATGGCGGCGCTGGTGATAGTGCTGTGAGCTGTTGGGGTGAGTTTGCGTTTCTTAGTCTTTTTATCGCAGTAAAAATGCGTTTTTATGTAGTGACAAGGTGTGTACATGCTGGGGCGGAAGAGGACGTGTGGTAGGGGTGGTTGCGGCACTGGGAGAGTGTATGGGATAGGTGCTTTGTCATCCGCCGCTCGTCAGCTGTGCGCTCCTGGCTTGTTGGCCTCGTGCTAAGTTTACTGTTTAAACAGGGAGGGACCTGCTGTCATTGGGGGTTTCGTATTTGGCTTTCCAATGTAATTTTCCTTCAGGCTTTCCCATGGAGCGCCTACCTAGGCCGGTGAACGGGTGCCAGGGCTGTGCCCGCCCGTATCGCACAAAGCGGTAGCCGCTGGACAAAGGCGCACGGGGAGGGGGGCGTGTACCAAATGTCGGGACGACCAATCAAGTGGCGGGTGGAGTTGCTAGTACGCAGTTAGCTGGTTGGTGTAGGGTGCTAGCCGACCGTCTCGTGTGGTGCGGCGCGATGGTTTATGGGAATCGTAGTTCCCCCGGGTAGCGCTTGGAGCGCTGCAGCCTTGGAGAGAAACTACAAGGACCAGGGTGCAGCGCGCTGCTGAGGAGGAACGTGCTTCTTGGATGCAGTGATCCATTTTTCCTCAGTTGAGTGTCGCAATAATCTCCCTGATTGTGCGATGTTTACGAGAGTCCTGTTGGGTTGGTACATCAGCGGAGCGACGCAGCAGATTATTGTTGCTGGGTAGGAAGAGAGCACTGCTCTAGCTGTGTATTAGCTTTTACTACTGGGATGCTTCGTTATTGCGTAACTCCTGTGCCCTATTACTCACTGGACAGGAAGGACAATGGTGAAATCTCCTCTTGTGAATGCGTGTGGGAATCTGAATGGGGAGTGGATCCTGTGTGCCCTTCCTGGCAGCAACACACAATGCCTTCTGCTCCCTGCAAGTGGCCTTAGTTTGCCTCTGCTCCCTGCAAGTGGCCTTAGTTTGCCTCTGCTCCCTGCAAGTGGCCTTAGTTTGCCTCTGCTCCCTGCAAGTGGCCTTAGTTTGCCTCTGCTCCCTGCAAGTGGCCTTAGTTTGCCTCTGCTCCCTGCAAGTGGCCTTAGTTTGCCTCTGCTCCCTGCAAGTGGCCTTAGTTTGCCTCTGCTCCCTGCAAGTGGCCTTAGTTTGCCTCTGCTCCCTGCAAGTGGCCTTAGTTTGCCTCTGCTCCCTGCAAGTGGCCTTAGTTTGCCTCTGCTCCCTGCAAGTGGCCTTAGTTTGCCTCTGCTCCCTGCAAGTGGCCTTAGTTTGCTTCTGCTCCCTGCAAGTGGCCTTAGTTTGCTTCTGCTCCCTGCAAGTGGCCTTAGTTTGCTTCTGCTCCCTGCAAGTGGCCTTAGTTTGCTTCTGCTCCCTGCAAGTGGCCTTAGTTTGCTTCTGCTCCCTGCAAGTGGCCTTAGTTTGCTGGAGATGTAAACCCTTTACCTGAGACACTGTGCATCATTAACCACTTCAATACAGGGCATTTTCACCCCCCTCCTGCCCAGACCAATATTCAGCTTTCAGTGCTGTAACATTTTGAATGACAATTGCACGGTCAAGCAACATATGACATTTTTGATTATTTATTTTTTTTACCCTCAAAAAAAAAATTCTTCCTCAGTTTAGGCTGGTATATATTCTTCTACATATTTTTTGTAAAAAAAAATCGCAATAAGTGTATATTGCTTGGTTTGCGCAAAAGTTAAAACGTCTACAAAATAGGGGGTAGATTTATGGCATTTTTATCTTTAAACAGGACTGTGATATTGTGGCGGACAAGTTGGACGCTTTCGATGCTATTTTGGGACCAGGGACTCTTATACAATGATCAGTGCTATAAATATGCACTGATTACTGTATAAATGTCACAGGAAGGGGTTGACACTAAGGGGCGATCAAGGGGTTATATGTGTCCCCTTGGGAGGGGACTGACTGGGGGAGCTGACCGATCGGTATCCCTATATACAAGGAACACAGTCTCCTCTCCCCTGATAGGACGTGGATCTGTGTTTACACACAGATCCACGTCCCTACTCTGTGACAAACAATTGTGGCTGCCGGGCATGCGCATCGGGTCTCGAGTGCGCCCCCTAGACGGCCAGGAAGCCGAGGACATCATATGACGGATGCCCAGGATGAGAGCCACCTTGCGGCCATCATATTACTATACACGGGACGGGAAGTGGTTAACCATTGCCAATTATACACTTTGGTACAGGGCACTTTCACCCCCTTCCTGCCCAGGCCATTTTTCAGTGTGGTCGCATTTCAAATAACAATAGTGCAGTCATACAACACTATATCTATATCTATCTCTCTGTATATATGTATATATATCCTTGTAATAGAGAAGAAAAGCATGACCGGACCTCTTTAAAGCGGAGTTCCACCCATTTTTACTAATTTATCTTAAAGGAAAGACCACCACTCGAATTTGGATTATTTTTTTTCTTGCCTTTTCTGAAGTACTGAGTATATGTCCGTCCTAACTTGGCTGTGGCCCAGGGCGTCATTTCCTCTTCTCCCCCGCTGCCCTCTGGGACCTGTGTGCGTCCCAGAAGATGACTGGGCCATTCAGAAAGAGCCATGCGATATTTTTTTTTTTTTGTGTGCATGCGCAGTAGGAAACCGGCAGGCTCCACTGCCAGTTTCCCTTTGTTGGAATAGCGGCGCCTGCACCCGACATTGCAGGCTCCCAGGACAGGTACGTGTCCTTATTAAAAGTCAGCAGCTACAGTGTTTGTAGCTGCTGACCTTTTAAAAAAAAAATAATAATTTTTACGGCTGGGACACTGCTTTAACCCCTTCCCGCCGACAGTACGCAGATCTGCGTACTCGGCTTTCCGGGGTTATACTGGGATGATGCCCGCAGCTGCAGGCATCATCCCGGTACCGTTGTTTACAGCGGGCGATCGGCTACCCGTGTATAACAAGCGATGCGGCTAAAAGCCGCTCGGCTGTTATACCGGAGGAGCGGGAGGGGACATCCCGCCGCCTCCCGCCGCTGTTACCGGGCCTCCCGTGCGATCGGGAGGCCCGGTGTCCATTCGGCTGCCTTCGGCGGCTGGGGGCGGGCTGGAACGAAGCTGTGAGCGGCTTCGTTCCAGCCTTCTCAATGTAAACGCGGAAGCGATGTCATGACGTCACTTCCCGTTTACTCGGCTGCCAATGGCGCCGAATTTAAAAAAGTACACAGTATTCAGAATCGCCGTTTTCGGCGATCTGAATACTTTGAAGTGTAAAGGAGGGATGGGGGGTCTTTTAGACCCCCCATCCCTCCATAAAGAGTACCTGTCACCACATATTACTGTCACAAGGGATGTTTACATTCCTTGTGACAGCAATAAAAGTAAAAAAAAAAACAAAAACATTTTAAACACAATTTATAAAGTACAAAAATAAATAAAATAAATAAATAAATAAATTTTTTAAAGTGCCCCTGTCCCCGCGAGCTCGCGCAGCGAAGAAAACGCATACGGAAGTCGCGCCCGCATATGTAAACGGTGTTCAAACCACACATGTGAGGTATCGCCGCGATTGTCAGAGCAAGAGCAATAATTCTAGCCCTAGACCTCCTCTGTAGCTCAAACCTGGTAACCGTAAAAAATGTTTAAAGCGTCGCCTATGGAAATTCATAGGTACCGTAGTTCGTCGCCATTCCACGAGTGCGTGCAATTATAAAGGGTGACATGTTTGGTATCTATTTACTCGGCGTAACATCATCTTTCACATTATACAAAAAAATTGGGGTAACTTTACTGTTTGGATTTTTTAAAATTCATGAAAGTGTCACTTTTCCAAAAATTTGCGTTTAAAACACCGCTGCACAAATACCGTGTGATAAAAAATATTGCAACAATCGCCATTTTATTCTCTAGATTCTCTGCTAAAAAAATATATATAATGTTTGGGGGTTCTAAGTAATTTTCTAGCAAAAAATACGGATTTTAACTTGTAAACACCAAATTTCAAAAATAGGCTTAGTCATGAAAGGGTTAATGTGAGATCTGGGGTCAAAAAGATCTCGCATGTACACTTGAATGCAATAAAAAAGTCTATCTGCTGCCATAACAGTATTTAACGCCAAAGTAGCGACTTATATCGACGGTGTGTGATCCGTTAGCGGTTAAAGAAGCTCATGTATCAAATTATGGACACGAGCCAAGAACATTGCGCGTTTTCACACAGAAAATGCATGGCTGCTATCCAAGTTTTTGGTGCTATTAAGAAATGTCAAAAATTGGAAATCGTAACCCTTAAAGCGCATTGTGTCTTGTAGCGTGTTTTTCCCCTGTGTTGTTGAGGTAGATCTCCACCACTCTTAAGGTTGCCTACCCCTGCTCTTTAGTGTGTACTTGTCTCAATTAAGAGTACTAAATGTAATTTCTGTCTGCTGCTCCATTCCTCTGTTTTTGGCATGAGTCACTTCTGACAAGTTTTCTTGACACCAAGAGAAAAATGGTGACTGGAGGGCTCCTGTTTGACAGCCTCAGCTCTCTTCCTGTGTGGAACGGGCTGTGTCCCTTCCCTCCAATCGGCTCTCCTCGCTGAACTTTGCAGAGTGTAATTTCAGCTCTACGCCCCCTTTTTCCGAACTTTCAGATAATCTTAGAGATTCTGCACTTTGAACAGCTGTAGAGAAAAGAAGACTGCAATTAAACGGGTACTCCTACACTTGGTCATGGCCGAAATTGTTGGCACCTCACAAATTTTTCCAGAAAATCAAATATTTCTCATAGGAAAGTATTGCAGTAACACATGTTTTGCTATTCACATGTTTATTCCCTTTGTGTGTATTGAAACAGAACAAAAAAAGGAGGGGGAAAAAAAGCAAATTGGACATAATGTCACACAAAATTCCAAAAATGGGCTGGTCAAAATTCTTGGTACCCTTTCAAAATTGTGGATAAAATAAGATTGTTTCAAGCATGTGATGCTCCTTTAAATTCACCTGGGGCAAGTAACAGGTGTGGGCAATATAAAAATCACACCTGAAAGCACATAAAAAGGAGAGAAGTTCACTAAGGCTGGGTTCACACTGGTGCGACACGACAGCCGTCCTACTTTGGATCCGACTTTGCCCTGCGACATGAAGCCGGCATGTGTCCGACTTTCAATGAACGGGGATCCGACTTGGATCCCCGCCAATGCCCGGCACTGCGTTTGGTATGAATCTTTAGGGGGAACTCCGCGCCAAATTTTAAATAAAAAACCGGCATGGGTTCCCCCTCCAAGAGCATACCAGGCCCTTGGGTCTGGTATGGACCTTGAGGGGAACCCCCTACGCCGATAAAAACGGCGTGGGGGTCCCCCCCAATCCATACCAGACCCTTATCCGAGCACGCAGCCCGGCCGGACAGGAATGGGGGTGGGGACGAGCGAGCGCCCCCCCCCCCTCCTGAACCGTACCAGGCCGCATGCCCTCAACATGGGGGGTTGGTGCTTTGGGGGAGGGGGCGCGCTGCGGCCCCCCACCCCAAAGCACCTTGTCCCCATGTTGATGAGGACAAGGGCCTCTTCCCGACAACCCTGGCCGTTGGTTGTCGGGGTCTGCGGGCGGAGGGCTTATCGGAATCCAGGAGCCCCCTTTAATAAGGGGGCCCCCAGATCCCGGCCCCCCACCCTATGTGAATGAGTATGGGGTACATGGTACCCCTACCCATTCACCTAGGGAAGTGTCAATAAAAAAAAAAACCACAGTACACAGGTTTCAAAATTTAATTTATTGGGCAGCTCCGGTATCTTCTTCCGACTTCTCCCGGTGTTCCGCCTCTTCTCCCGGGCCCCGCCGCTATCTTCTTCCAGCTCTATTGCCAGCGAGGGGCCCGGTCTGCTGCCGCTGTCTTGTCGCCGCTGTCTCGCCGCTTCTTCTCTTCATCTCTTCTTCCGATGTTGACACGACGCTCTCCCCGGCTGGAATGCTCTCTGTGCGCTCTGCTCTGACTTATATAGGCGGTGACCCCGCCCCCTTATGCCGTCACAGTCCCTGGGCATGCTGGGACTGTGACGTTTTAGGGGGCGTGGTCATCACCCGATGACCACGCCCCCTTATGCCGTCACAGTCCCAGCATGCCCAGAGACTGTGACGGCATAAGGGGGCGGGGTCACCGCCTATATAAGTCAGAGCAGAGCGCACAGAGAGCATTCCAGCCGGGGAGAGTGTCGTGTCAACATCGGAAGAAGAGATGAAGAGAAGAAGCGGCGAGACAGCGGCGACAAGACAGCGGCAGCAGACCGGGCCCCTCGCTGGCAATAGAGCTGGAAGAAGATAGCGGCGGGGCCCGGGAGAAGAGGCGGAACACCGGGAGAAGTCGGAAGAAGATACCGGAGCTGCCCAATAAATTAATTTTGAAACCTGTGTACTGTGGTTTTTTTTTTTTTTTATTGACACTTCCCTAGGTGAATGGGTAGGGGTACCATGTACCCCATACTCATTCACATAGGGTGGGGGGCCGGGATCTGGGGGCCCCCTTATTAAAGGGGGCTCCTGGATTCCGATAAGCCCTCCGCCCGCAGACCCCGACAACCAACGGCCAGGGTTGTCGGGAAGAGGCCCTTGTCCTCATCAACATGGGGACAAGGTGCTTTGGGGTGGGGGGCCGCAGCGCGCCCCCTCCCCCAAAGCACCAACCCCCCATGTTGAGGGCATGCGGCCTGGTACGGTTCAGGAGGGGGGGGGGGGGGTGCTCGCTCGTCCCCACCCCCATTCCTGTCCGGCCGGGCTGCGTGCTCGGATAAGGGTCTGGTATGGATTGGGGGGGACCCCACGCCGTTTTTATCGGCGTAGGGGGTTCCCCTCAAGGTCCATACCAGACCCAAGGGCCTGGTATGCTCTTGGAGGGGGAACCCATGCCGGTTTTTTATTTAAAATTTGGCGCGGAGTTCCCCCTCAAGAACATCTGAGCACAAGTCGCGTGCCGAAGTCGGATCATGCAAGACGGCAATCCGACTTTGATCCGACTTCAATGATAGTCAATAGGCTGAAGTAGGATCAAAGTCGGACCAAAGTAGTACAGGGAGCATTTCTAAAGTCGGAACGACTTGTGTCGGACCAGTTAGGACGGCTCCCATAGGGAAACATTAAATTTCACACGTCATGCGACATGAGCTCCCAATGTCGGAGCGTTTGTCGGACCAGTGTGAACCCAGCCTTAGGCTGGGTTCACACTATACTACACGACAGTAGTACGACTTTCATCCTACTTTGCTCTGCGACATTAGTCCTACATTGATCCTACATCCATCCGACTTTCATCCGACTTTCATGAACAGGATACTAATTTGATCCGACTTTTCGGATAGTATACTTGTCCTTTGACCAATTAAAACTAACACACAATGGGAGGGGCTACAGCAGGGGGCAGGAAATAACGCAATGTCGGATGTCTTGGTGTGAATCTTGAGGGGGAACTCCGCGCCAAATTTTAAATAAAAAACCGGCATGGGTTCCCCTCCAGGGGCATACCAGGCCCTTAGGTCTGGTATGAACCTTGAGGGGAACCCCCTACGCCGAAAAAACGGCGTGGGGGTCCCCCCCAATCCATACCAGACCCTTATCCGAGCACGCAGCTCGGCCGGTCAAGAATGGGGGTGGGGACGAGTGAGCGCCCCCCCCCCCCTCCTCCTGAACCGTACCAGGCCGCATGCCCTCAACATGGGGGTGTTGGTGCCTTGGGGGAGGGGGGCGCGCTGCGGGCCCCCCCCCCCACCCCAAAGCACCTTGTCCCCATGTTGATGAGGACAAGGGCCTCTTCCCGACAACCCTGGCCGTTGGTTGTCGGGGTCTGCAGGCGGGGGGTTTATCGGAATCCAGGAGCCCCCTTTAATAAGGGGGCCCCCAGATCCCAGCCCCCCACCCTTTGTGAATGAGTGTGGGGTACATCGTACCCCTACCCATTCACCTAGGGAAAAAAGTGTCAAAAAAACAGTCAACAGGTTTTTAAAGTAATTTATTAGACAGCTTCGGGGTCTTCTTCCGACTTTGGGGTCTCTCCAGCGTCTCCTCCCGGTGTCCTGATCTTCTGCCGGCTCCTCCGCTATCTTCTACAGCTCTATTGCTAGCGGTGGCCCTGCCTTCTGCCTTCTGCCTTCTTCCTTTCTTCTTTTCTTCCAATGTTGACACGACACTCTCTCCGGCTAGAATGCTCTCTGTGCGCTCTGCTATGGCTTATATAGGCGGTGACCCCGCCCCCTTATGCCGTCACAGTCCCTGGGCATGCTGGGACTGTGACGGCATAAGGGGGCGTGGTCATCGGGTGATGACCACACCCCCTAACCTGTCACAGTCCCAGCATGCCCAGGGACTGTGACGGCATAAGGGGGTGGGGTCACCGCCTATATAAGTCAGAGCGGAGCGCCCAGAGTGTATTCCAGCTGGAGAGAGCGTCATGTCAACATCAGAAGACCGAAGACCGGGCTCCTCCGCTATAGCAGAAGATAGCGGAAGAACCGGAGAGACCCCCGAAGCCGGAAGAAGACCCCCGGAGCTGTCTAATAAATTACTTTAAAAATCTGTGTAGTGTTTTTTTTTTTTTTTTTTTTTTTTAATTGACACTTTTTCCCTAGGTGAATGGGTAGGGGTACGATGTACCCCATACTCATTCACATAGGGGGGGGGGTGTGGGATCTGGGGGCTCCCGGATTCCGATAAGCCCCCCGCCTGCAGACCCCGACAACCAACGGCCAGGGTTGTCGGGAAGAGGCCCTTGTCCTCAACATGGGGACAAGGTGCTTTGGGGTGGGGGGTGCACGCCCCCCCTCCCCCAAGGCACCAACACCCCCATGTTGAGGGCATGCGGCCTGGTACGGTTTGGGGGGGGGGCGCTCGCTCGTCCCCACCCCCATTCCTGACCGGCCGGGCTGCGTGCTCGGATAAGGGTCTGGTATGGATTGGGGGGGACCCCCACACCGTTTTTTTCGGCGTAGGGGGTTCCCCTCAAGGTCCATACCAGACCTAAGGGCCTGGTATGCTCTTGGGGGGGGGGGGGGGGGGGGGACCCATGCCGGTTTTTTATTTAAAATTTGGCGCGGAGTTCCCCCTCAAGATCATCTGAGCACAAGTCGCGTGCCGAAGTCGGATCATGCGAGACGGCGATCCGACTTTGATCCGACTTCAATGATAGTCAATAGGCTGAAGTAGGATCAAAGTCGGACCAAAGTAGTACAGGGAGCATTTCTAAAGTCGGAACGACTTGTGTCGGACCAGTTAGGACGGCTCCCATAGGGAAACGTTGGATTTCACGCGTCATGCGACATGAGCTCCCAATGTCGGAGCGTTTGTCGGACCAGTGTGAACCCAGCCTCAGTCTTTGCATTGTGTGTCTGTGTGTGCCACACTAAAGGGGTTGTAAAGGTAAATTTTTTTTTTTTTTTTAATAACAAATATGTTATACTTACCTTCACTGTGCAGCTCGTTCCAGGCCCCAAACCTGCTCTTCTGGGGTCCCTCAGCGGCTGTCTCAGCTCCTCCCCGCAATAACTAACCACCTTTAATGCGAGCTCTCTCGCATGGTGGTTAGTTATTGCGGGCGCGCTCCCGTGATACAGCCGGCGGCTATAGCCGCTCGCTGTATCACTCGGCGGCGTACCGCGTCGTTGGCTGTGATTGACAGCAGCGCGAGCCAATGGCTGCGCTGTTTTTAATCCATCCACTATAGCCAATCAGCGACCAGGCTGATCGGCTGAATGGAGGTCGGGAGCGAGAGGCTGAGTTTCGAGGTGTCAGGTAAGTAAAACGGGGGGGCTGGGGGCGGCGGTATTTTCAAAAGTTTTTTCACCTTAATGCATAGAATGCATTAAGGTGAAAAAATTTATACCTTTACAACCCCTTAAGCATGGACAGCAGAAAGAGAAGAGTTCTCTCTGAGGACTTGAGAACCAAAATTGTGGAAAAATATCAACAGTCTCAAGGTTACAAGTTCATCCCCCGAGATCTGGATTTTGCCTTTGTCCACAGTGCACAACATTATTAAAAAGTTTGCAACCCATGGCACTGTAGCTAATCTCTCTGGGCGTGGGCGGAAGAGCAAAATTGATGAAAGTTGCAATGCATGATAGTCCGGATGGTGGATGAGCAGCCCCAAACAAGTTCCGAAGAAATTCAAGCTGTCTTGCAGGCTCAGGGAGCATCATTGTCAGCGTGAACTATCTATTGACATTTAAATGAAATGAAACGCTATGGCAGGAGACCCAGGAGGACTCCACTGCTAACACAGACATAAAAAAGCAAGACTACAGTTTGCCAAAATGTACTTGAGTAAGCCAAAATCCTTCTGGGAAAACGTCTTGTGGGCTGATGAGACCATGATAGAGCTTTCTGGTAAAGCACATCATTCTACGGTTTACTGAAAACGGAATGAGGCCTACAAAGAAAAGAACACTGTACCTACAGTGAAATATGGTGGAGGTTCAATGATGATTGGGGGTTGTTTTGCTGCCTCTGGCACTGGGGTGCCTTGATTGTGTGCAAGGCATCATGAAATCTGAGGATTACCAAAGGATTTTGGGTCACACTGTAGAGCCCAGTGTCAGAAAGCTGGGTTTGCGTCTGAGATCTTGGGTCTTCCAGCAGGACAATGATCCCAAACATACGTCAAAAAGCACCAGAAATGGATGGCAACAAAGCACTGGAGACTTCTAAAGTGGCCAGCAAGTCCAGATCTAAATCCCATTGAACACCTGTGGAGAGATCTTAAAATTGCTGTTGGGAATAGGCGCCCTTCCAATAAGAGGACCTGGAGCCGTTTGCAAAGGAAGAGTGGTCCAAAATTCCGGGTTAGAGGTGTAAGAAGCTTATTGATGGTTATAGGAAGCAACTGATTTTAGTTTATTTTTTTCCAAAGGGTGTGCGACCAAATATTAAGTTAAGCGTGCCAAGAATTTTGACCAGCCCATTTTTGGAGTTGTGTGACATTATGTCCACTTTGCTTTTCTTTCCCTCCCTTTTTTTTTGTTTTGTTTTGTTCCAATACACACAAAGGAAATAAATGTGTTTAGCAAAACATGTTACTGTAATACTTTTCTGTGAGAAATGCTTGATTTTTCTGGAAAACTTTCTGGGGTGCCAACAATTTCGGCCATGACTGTATGTAGGAGGGTTTGTTTCATCTGTGTCTATCACCTGAGGCCAATCGCTTCACTGGGAATGTGTAAGGGTTTACCACGATGTTAAATACAGGTTTTTTTTTTTTTTTTGTTTTTTTTCTTTTTAGCATCCTTTTATTGCTGTTCAGTGCTGCTGATCTCCTGCATACTCTTTTTGTACCCACTCCCGTCCACATGCGTGCTCTCCAGTGAAGGTTGCATGGCTTTGCTCAGGGCAGGGTTCCTGATGGTGGCTGTAATGCATCATGCTTGTGATGTGTGCAAAGCCAGTTGAACTGGCACCTATTTGGAGATTCAGTGCCTACCTTACTGCCTCTTTCCTGGTAATAAGATTGGTAACAAGTCCTTTGTTTGGTTTTTGTTCTTGTTTTCTGACCAGGCCAGTAAACTAACACCCAGGCGGTAACCTGTAAGTGTTTGACAATGCAGAAGAACGGTTTGGAGAGAGCATGGTCGCCCTATGATAGGAAGTGACTTAAAGTGCTTGTAAAGGAAACAAGTTTTTTTACATTCATGTATTCTTTGTATGAAGGTAAAAAAAAACCTGTGTGCTGTAGCCCCTCCCTAATACTTACCTGAGCCCCCTCTCATTCCAGCAATGTCCATGAGAGCCTTAGCTCTCTGGGTACACGCACTCCTGATTGGCTTTCAGCAGCAACCATTTTCTCCTGCTGTTAATCACAGCCAGTGAGCCAATTTGGAGACAGAGTGGGCTGGGCCTAGTCACAGCTCCGTGTGAATGGACACTCAGAACCACGGACTCGGCAGTGCGCCTGCTTGTGTGCCCCAGAGCAAGCTGCTTCCTGTGAGGGCACTCGGCAGGGGGGAGGGCCAGGGTCAGCGTGGGACCCAAGAAGAGGAGGATCCGGGCTGCTCTGTGCAAAATCATTGCACAGAGCAGGTAAGTATAACATGTTTGTTCTTTTAGAAAAAAAAAAACAAAGCTTTAGTATTACTTCAACAAGAACCTTTGTGGCAGGTTTCCGGACAATTTTGGTGAAAAACTCCAGATTGAAAATTCTACTGAAAATCACTTTTGAAATGCATTAAGGCCTCATTCGCACAGTCAAATTAGGATGAGTAGCTGTGTCCCCTAACGTTTACGTTGGCTAACTGCATGCAGCACCTCAAGCCACACAAATAACTGGCCCATTCATGGTGTGCGGTCCTCAGTACCTGTGCGAGTGTTTCTAACGTGTTAAAGCAAAACTCCAGGATTTCTTGTTTTTAATTTGAAGTGTATATATTACTTTTGGGGACCTTGGATTGTGGGCTCCTTGAGGGTAGGGACTGATGTGAGTGTGTACTCGGGTTGAACTGGATGGACTGGTGTCTTTATTCAACCTTACTAACTATGTATATAAAGCTTGTTTAAGTGTATGGCACTTTAACCCTTTATGACCTCCCAACACATACAGTATATGCAGCAGCAAAAGTGTGGATTTTAATGCCCACATGGTGCACATATGGACCACTGTGACAGTTCTCACTTGATTGCCAATCCTTCCCGCCCCAGGCATTCCGAACTGTCACTAGGCAAGGGGAGTGGATATGTTGACAGATTGCAGCTTCCGTGTTTAAAGCGGAACTACACTGCACCCGAGCACCAAAAATTTGTTTAATTTATAATATTCAAAACCAACTCCTCCATCCATCAGTGTCTGCTTTTATTTTGCTGAGAAATCATTTTGAAAAACACCCTTAGCATTTCTGGCCATGGCCATCTTCACTAAGGGCAGATAATTCATATAGAATTTACAGTGAGGGAAAAAGTATTTGATCCCCTGCTGATTTTGTAAGTTTGCCCACTGACAAATGATCAGTCTATAATTTTTAATGGTAGGTTTATTTTAACAGTGAGACAGAATAACAAAAATCCAGAAAAACACATTTCAGAAATTATGAATTTATTTGCATTTTAATGAGTGGAATGAGTATTTGACCCCTTCGCAAAACATGACTTGGTATTTGGCAAAACCCTTGTTGGCAGAGGTAAAATGTTTCTTGTAGTTGGCCACCAGGTTTGCACACATCTCAGGAGGGATTTCCTCTTTTGCAGATCCTCAAGTCCTTAAAGGGGTTGTAAACCCTTGTGTTTTCACCTTAATGTATACTATGCATTAAGGTGAAAAAACTTCTGACAGTGATCAGCCCCCGTTTTGCTCACCTGAGCCTGTTGGTTCCCTCAGCGGAGACGCGCTCATCTTCTCTGTCTGGGGTTCTTGGCTCTTGATTGGATAGATTGATAGCAGCGCAGCCATTGGTTCCCGCTGCTGTCAATCCAATGCAGGGGGCGGGGTAAAGTCCTGCATTCTGCGTCTATGGATGCAAATGCTGGACTTGGGAGCCTGCCCACAAGGTAACCCCCGGGAGAGCGCTTCTCCTAGGGGGTTATACGATGCGAGGAGGAGTGCCGCTGGGAGACCCCAGAAGAGGATGATCGGGGCCACTCTGTGCAAAATTACATGTTTTGTTATTTAAAAAAAAAAAAGGGGGGGGGGGGGTTTACAATCACTTTAACCACTTAAGGACCAGCCTCGTTTTGGATTTTAGGTGTTTACATGTTTAAAACAGGTTTTTCTGCTAGAAAATTACTTAGAACCCCCAAACATTATATATGGTTTTTCTTCTAACACCCTAGAGAATACAATGGCGGTCATTGCAATACTTTTTTTTGCACCGTATTTGCGCAGCGGTCTTATAAGCGCACTTTTTTTGGAAAAAATTCACTTTTTTGAATAAAAAAATAAAACAACAGTAAAGTTAGCCCAATTTTTTTTAATATTGTGAAATATAATGTTACGCCAAGTAAATTGATTCCCAACATTGTCATGCTTGAAAATTGCGCCCGCTCGTGGAATGGCGTCAAACTTTTACATTTAAAAATCTCCATAGGCGACGTTTAAAAAAATTCTACAGGTTGCATATTTTGCGCTACAGAGGAGGTCTAGGGCTAGAATTATTGCTCTCGCTCTACCGGTTGCTGTGATACCTCACATGTGTGGTTTGACCACCGTTTTCATATGCGGGCGCTACTCGCGTATGCGTTCGCTTCTGCGTGCGAGCTCGTCGGGACAGGGGAGTTTTAAAAAATTTTTTTTTTTTTTATTATTTATTTTAAAATATTTTATTTTTACACTGTTTTTTTTTTTTTTTTTTTTTTTTTTTTAAATTGTTTCACTTTTATTCCTATTACAAGGAATGTAAACATCCCTTGTAATAGAAAAAAGCATGGCAGGACCTCTTAAATATGAGATCTGGGGTCAAAAAGACCTCAGATCTCATATTTACACTAAAAAGCAATAAAAAAAAAAGTCATTTAGAAAAATGACATTTGAAAAAATATGCCTTTTTAAGAGGCGTGGACGGAAGTGACGTTTTGACGTCGCTTCCGCCCAGCAGTATCTTGGAGACGAGTGAGCGCCATCTTGGCCTCACTTGTCTCCTGACACACAACGGAAGAGGACGCGATCGCCTCCGCCACTACCGACGGCTCCGGTAAGCGGCGGAGGGCACCGGATCGCGGCGGGAGGGGGGGGGGGGCCCTCTCCCGCCACCGATAAAAGTAGTCTCGCAGCGAATCCGCCGCAGGGACCACTTTTATCTGAAAGCCGGCCGCCGCACGAAAACGGGGATACCGGGGTTATGGCAGCTAGCTGCTGCCATAACGATATCCCCGTTCAAACTTAGGACGTATATAGTCGTGCGGCGGTCGGGAAGTGGTTAAAGTAAATGTAAACCCTCACATATACCCAGTGAAGTGAACAGCCTCAGATGATACACAGAGATGAAACCAATCTCCCTATATTTACATGTATATCTGCAGTCTTTCTCTTTTTGCATTCTTTAGAAAGTGCACATCGTGTTACAAATCTTTCTATACTGTGAGCGGATTGGTGGAAAGGCGCGCCACCCCCCCCAAAATAGGCAGAGGAACAAACTTGCAGAGCTGTGCTGTGAATAGACAAGCTATCTGTCTCTAGAGATAATTAAACACTACAGATGTACAGTATCTCACACAAGTGAGTACACCTAGTCACATTTTTGTAAATATTTTATTATAACTTTTCATGTGATAACACTGAAGAAATTACACTTGCTTCGATGTAAAGTAGTGAGTGTACAGCTTGTCTAACCATGTAAATTTGCTGTCCCCTCAAAATCTACACACAGCCCATAATGTCTAAACCACGGGCAACAAAAGTGAGTAGTACACCCCCAAGTTAAAGTATCCAAATTGGGCCCCAATTAGCCATTTTCCCTCCCCGGTGTCATGTGACTCGGTTTACAAGGTCTCAGGTGTGAATGGGGAGCAGGTCTGTTAAGTTTGTTATCACTCTCTCTCATACTGGTCATTGGAAGTTCAACATGGCACCTCATGGCAAAGAACTCTCTGAGGATCTGAAAAAAAAATTGTTGCTCTACATAAAGATTGCCAATGTTATAAGAAGATTGCCAAGACCCTGAAACTGAGCTGCCGCATGGTGGACAAGCCCATACAGCAGTATAACAGGAGAGGTTCCACTCAGAACAGGCCTCGCCATGGTCGACCAAAGAAGTTTAGTGCACGTGCTCAGCATCAAATCCAGAGGTTGTCTTTGGGAAATGGACACGTGAGTGCTGCCAGCATTGCTTCAGAGGTTGAAGGGGTACAGGGTCAGCCTGTCCGTGCTCAGACCCTATGCCGCACAGTGCATCAAATTGGTCTGCATGGCTGTCATCCCAGAAGGAAGCCTCTTCTAACAATTATGCACAAGAAAGCCCGCAAACAGTTTGCTGAAGACAAGCAGACTAAAGATATGGATTACTGGAACCATGTCCTGTGGTCTGATGAGACCAAGATAAAACTTATTTGGTTCAGATGGTGTCAAACGTGTTTGGCGGCAACCAGGTGGGGAGTACAGACAAGTGTTTTGCCTACAGTCAAGCATGGTGATGGGAGTGTCATAGTCTGGGGCTGCATGAGTGCTGCCGGAACTGGGGAGCTACAGTTCATTGAGGGAACTATGAATGCCAACATGTACTGTGACATGCTGAAGCGGAGCATGGTCCCCTCCCTTCAGAGACTGGGCCACAAGGCAGTATTCCAACATAACCACCCCAAGCACGCCTCCAAGATGACCACTGCCTTACTAAAGAAGCTCAGGGTAAAGATGGACTGGCCAAGCATGTCTCCAGACCTAAACCCTATTGGGCATCCTCAAACCAAAGGTGGAGGAGCGCAAGGTCTCTAACATCCACCAGCTCTGTGATGTCATCACAGAGGAGTGGAAGAGGACTCTAGTGGCAACCTGTGAAGCTCTGGTGAACTCCATGCCCAAGTGGGTTAAGGCAGTGCTGGAAAATAATGGTGGCCACACAAAATATTGACCAAATTGGGACATTTTACCTTAGGGGTGTACTCACTTTTTGCCAGCGATTTAGACATCGCTGTGTTATTTTGAGGGGACAGCAAATTTACACTGTTATACAAGCTGTACACTCACTACTTTACATTTGTAGAAAAGTTCATTTTTTCAGTGTTGTGACAATGCAAAGGTAATATAATATATTTACAAAAGAGGGGTGTACTCACTTTTGTGAGATACTATATATCTGTAGTGTGTTCTTATCTCTCTCCAAAGTACTAAGTCATGTGTATTTCTGCTGTTTTGTTGCTGTTATCAGCATGATAACTTCTGACAAGTTCTGTTTTTGAGCCAGAAGGCTGAATTGGGGGCAGGGGAAGCAAGTGGGGTGTATGGAGAAACCTTCACTGCTTTGCCGTTGTGTTCTGACCCCAGGACTGATCTGCAGCTGGCTGATCGAGAAACTTTTCCCATTTGACAGTAGTTGACTGGCAATTGCCATAGACTAATCAAAATGTGACTGGTCCTGCTGAACAAACCGAATTTCAATCCATACATGGCCAGGTGAACTTCGGGTTTACTTTTTACATTAAGTATTTAGTTTTGACAAAATAAACACTTTCCTATACTAATTGATATGGCTGCTTTCAGTGCTGTATTTAGCACCAGCTAATTGCAGAATACAGCTCTATGTTCTAGCAGCAGTACAGGTACTTCCCATTTGCTGTCAGAGCAGAATCAAGAAGGGCCGAGTACTTCTCAGCCCTTTACAGAAAGCCATGTTTATAAATCATACAAGGCAGCAGATGTGAAGTCCTGTACCGCTGTATGTAGCTAATGTGTACCTGATACAGTGCCAACAGCTGCCATTTCCTGGTTGAAGCAGCTGCTGGAAGACATGGTTTCCCCAGTAAGTTGCCATGTACAACTTTCCAACAGCTACCAAAATATCAGTTTTGAGTTGCCTAACTTTTTAAATCAGAGCATGACTTTATTTATTTTATTTATTTCAGGTACTTGTATAACGCCGTCAATTTACGCAGCGCTTTACATATACATTGTACATTCACATCAGTCCCTATCCTCAAGGAGCTTACAATCTACAGTCCCTAACTCACATTCATACTTACTAGAGACAATTTAGACAGGATCCAATTAACCTACCAGCATGTCTTTGGCGTGTGGGAGGAAACCGGAGTACCCGGAGGAAATCCACGCAGGCACAGGGAGAACATGCAAACGCCAGGCAGGTAGTGTCATGGTTGGGATTCGAACCAACGACCCTTCTTACTGCTAGACTTTGGAAACATTCCCAAGGCGGTGTTGGAAGACACATCCCTTACAAGCAGGCATTCAATGGCTGTTTTTTTTTTTTTTTTCCTAGTTTCATTTTTTTTATATCCATTGTACATTGCTGTGTGGCTGACTGCAAATACCTTTTTAATGGAACTGTAAGCTATCCCCAGCTAGTTTTTCATGTTCCTACATTCCGTGCTATTGACATTGTGATGACAGGAGTCTTGTGTCTAACCAATACTATCTGAACACTCCTATTCTAGTCCTGTGCAGAGATTTTCCAGGGTGTGGGGCAACAGTCTAAGTCGGAGAGCTAGGAGACTAGGAGTGATTGTCACTGAGGCCTGTTAAAGTGATCTCAAATCCTCAGTTTTTAGGCACTTTCAGCAGCTGATTTATTTATTTTTTTTTTCATTTACTAAGTATGCCTCCTTTATCTTCTTTGCCTGTGTTCCTGTTTTTAAAGCTGAGTTCCATCCAAATGTGGAAGCTCCGCTTATCTGCTCCCCTCCCGGTGCCACATTTGGGGGGAGTGGATACCTGTCAAACGGGTATCCACTCCCACTTCCGTGTAAGGGCACTGTGGTGACCTACATCATTTGTGGCCCCCTGCTTCCTTCTGGGAGGCACGCGGGTCCTGGAAGACAGCAGGATTCCATTCAGAAAGTGCAGCGTGACTCGCACATGCACAGTAGGAAACCAGGTTGTGAAGCCACAAGGCTTTGCTTCCTGTTTCCCTTAGTGAGGATGCCTGCACACAGAGCTGATGGACGGCTTTGGGTGCCAACATGCCTTGTCAGGTAAGTGTCCTTATATTAAAAGTCAGCAGCTACGGTATTTTGTAGCTGCTGACTTTTCATTTTTTCTTTCCCAGGCTGAAACTCCGCTTTAAGCTGGTGTGATTACTGCTTCCTTAAGTTTTGTTTTCCGGTTGGCTCCTCTTTTCTTACAGCATCCTGGGTTAAAACCCTCCCTTACTTTATCCAAAATGGGGGTGGGTGGTTGATATAGTTGACTGAAGAGTGGGAGGCGGAGGCAGACAAGCAGAGCTTCTCATTTTTTTTTTTTTTTTTAAAAAGATCTATATATTTTCTATATATTTCACTCGCGCACACACACTTTAATTTGTTTTATTTTTCCTTTCGGGCAGTGCTAAGGAATTGGGGGTATGCTTTACACGGTCTTTTTTAATTTTTTTTATTTTTTTTTGCAACTAGTGAGTTGGAATAGTTTTGGTCTGTGTATACCGGGGGTCGGCAACCTGTCGACAGCTGACAGGTAGCTTGCGAACACGTCCCAGAGTTGCCTCCCGGTCTTTTCCTCTGCTCTGCGTGCGTCAGGCGCACGGGCACTGAATCCTAGGCTGCCAAGGAAGCCCCCCACACCTTGCATAGGTGCAGGGGTGGGGAAAGCCTCCAGAATCATGCGGGTTCAGCTCTTCTCTGAGCATGCCTGAGCTCTTGCTCTTCTGCAGTCATCCCCAACAGCCCTCCTCCCCGATCCAAGGGGCTTGTGGGTGATACCAGGTTGGAAGGTGAGAGAATTGCGAGCAGGACATGTAGGTTTTCAACTGCACCACTCTGCATTGAAAAAACTTGTTTGTTCTCCAAACGCCCCAGCCCTCCTAATGCCCCCAGCACTGTGCCCAGCTGTCCTGATCCCACTGTAATGTAATGTACTCTCCTGACACTTCAGTACTGTGCTCTCCTGACCCCCTATACCTTGCCTTCCTGACCCCAGTACTACACCCTACTGACACCTGTACACTGCCCGACCTACTACTTGCACTAGCCAGAAATCAGAGCAGATAGCCAGGCCTGAAATTAGACAAAAAAATAAGCGTGCAGTACCAGATGTTTCCATTATGAACGCCGTCATCAGATTTGTGGGGATGACCAACTCCCCAGGCATGAAAAAAGTGTGAATGCAGAGTTTCTCACTGTTATGTTTTAGGGTAGGCTAATTTCTATTGCAATTTGAAGGGTATAGTACAAAACCAAGCTTTTGGACATACCCAGGCTCATCCCTAATACAATTAATCAACAAAAAAAAAAAAACATTTGGACTAAAACATACAACAGTACGCTCGGACCACGGGAGCTGGCATCGCTCAGAAATGATCTTATTTCACTACAATCGTGGCTTGGTTTCTTTCAGGAATTGTAAGGCATACATTCTCCTGAATTTTAAGCAAGCACTAAGGTAGGCATCTGTGCACTATATCAAATGCCGAGAGTACCACAGATATAAACGGTAACTCTTTATTTTATTTTGGCTAATCCTCAATAGAATCTGCATTTATGGATGTGGAATTGACACACATGTCCCAAACTTTATGAAATTTCCAAGCACAACCCCGAGATAGATATGTGGCTTTATATAGTGGCAAGGCTAAATTAACTGAACACTTCCAGAAATTAATAGGCGGAAGTCCTCCACCGCACCATCTAAGTACAATGGCCTTGAGTGCATAGTAAAGTAAAAGCCCCAAAAGGGTCCTGACTGCCCTACTATAGGAGCTAGAGGCTCAACTATTCCTAGAAAACACACTTCCCCGGCCAGTGGGATCTGAACAGTAGTGAGGGGCCAGATAAATGAAACCACTTTGCTCCAGAAAGTCTTGATCAGAGAGCAGTGCCAAAAAATGTGGATGAATTCAGCTGAAGGTGAAGAACACCTCCAGCAGGAGGCTGAAATGGATGGCTAAATCCTGTGCAAATGCACTGGAGTAAAATAGATTCTGTGCAAAAGTTTAAACTGGACCAACCTATCTTTAACGGAAACCAGTTGCTAAAAGGGGTATTCCCACAACTGCTCCCAATCCTCTGTATCTAGTCCTAGAAAGTCTTCTATCCACTTGGTCCTAAGGGGTTCAAGCCCCATGTGTAGGTTAGGAAGCAGCCCCTTTTAGATAGTCGACAGTTTTGACCATGGACTCGTCTGAGTAGATCCTCGTGTCGACTTAAGGAGGCCACTTGTTGATGCGCAAATTGAGAGTTGAAAGCGTGTCCAAGTTGTAAAAATCTAAACGGATAAGAGTTGGGCAATCCATAATGCTGCTTCAACCCATTGAAAGCTTGCAATTGACCCCCACTACATATCTGGTTGAGGTATTTAATACCCTTGGTAGCCCACGCATTAGGAACGGGTATGAACATAAACGCAGACCGCTCTTGATTAAACGTGTGACGACATATGTCCAGGAGGGTTGGATCATAAAGCTTTAGCTGTGGACCATGCTTTCAAAACTGTTTTCATGGCCCTCGTTAAGGCTAGAGGTGCATTTAGCCCTCGAAGGTTTCTCAGTGCCTCATAAGATCCAAGACAAGCTGCTTCCAAAACCAATGCTGCATTGGTGTCAACAGCGATCAGCCAATTATGCACATGGGACAATTGGGTGGCCAGAAAGTACTTGTATAGGTCCAGACAAGCCAAACCTTCCTTGTGCCAGGGCCTTTGCAACACCGTTAATTTAAATCCTAGGTTGGCCCAAACTCCAAAGGAAGGAGGTCAAAAAAGTATTGTATTGTATTAGGTGAAAAACTTTCTTGGGTACCTATTTAGGGGAATGTCTAAGCACATAAAGGAAAGAGGGCAAAAGTTTCATCTTGACTAAATTAATTCGGTGAAAGGGGGGAGATTCACCAAGGCGATCTAGCTTTCATGATTTGTAATAGCGGGACTAGATTTAGTGTATAGTAGTCAGCCGTGGAGGATGAAATACAAATACCAAGGTATTTAAATTTTATCAAGCCACAATTAAGGGAGATTGGGGTCTAAGGATCTAGCTGTCGTGTCGGTAGGTAAAATTTGGGATTTATCCCAGTTAACTTTGAGGCAGGAACATTAAGTAAAACCAGAAAGGATATGAAGGGACACAGGTCATTTAGGAAGAGTATAAGATTGTCCGCATATATAGCTAGCTTCTCATCTATTGGTCCAACTCTCTGATGCCTTTACCATAGGAGCCTGTCAGAAGGCATAGGCAAGTGGTTCAATTACTAGAGCAAAAAAAGCTAGTGACAACGGAGAACCTTGTCCCTTACCCCTCCCAACTATGAAAGGGGATGAGAGGGTGCTTCCTAGTTTAACCTGGGCTGTCGGGTGACTGTACAAGATCTCTATCCATCTGTGGAAACCAACCCCAAAACCCATCACTTCTAAAACCAAAGACCTATAGGGCCAGGATACTGAGTCAAATGTCTTCTCGATCTCTAACGTGACCAGCACCCTATTGGAGGTCGCCGAGGGGGGCAGTTGTAAATGCGTAAAAACTCTGCATAAGTTAATATCATTTGCCTTTCCTGACATAAATCCAGTTTGGTCAATATTGACTAGAGATGGAAAGATTGTCTGCAGCCTGGTCGCTAGGATGTCAATCTTGAAATCACCATACCGCTGGGAAACAAGTGAATTTTATTTATTTTCTCCTACAGGTAAGCATTTAAGGCTTACCTGTAGGTAAGATATCTCCTAAACCTGTACAGTTTAGGAGCTATTCACTTTGCATGCAGCCGCTGACGTTAGCCGTGCATGCACTGTGAAGGTTGCCACAGACTCCCGCATGGGTATACAACTGCTTTAAGGATTTCAAATATTCGCAAATTTTCAGTCGGCCAGCCAGTTAGTGCTTTGTAAAGTGCTTCATAGAAAGTCCTAAATTTAAAATATGATCAGGGTCAGAGACCACCCGGCCATCTGGACAGATAAGTTCAGACACCACTGTTTGTTCTAGAATCTGCTACAAGATTCGCTGTTGTTATCCCCAGGCTCAAAGATCCTTCCAGCCAAGCATTTGAGATCCAGGTGCGTAGCTGAGGTTAAATGTAGAGCCAAAGCTCTTCTAGCATCTGCTAAATGGCTGAAACGATCAGGAGTTGGGGAGTCAGAAAAAGCAGCTGCTGCCTCAGATTCACTTTCTTCTAGTTTTTGCACTTGGGAGGACAACTCAGCACGTACAGCTTTGATAGCTGAGATGTATTCTCCCCTTATATTAGCCTGGAAAGCCTCCCAGACAATGATTCGGGGCAGTGCCGTCATTAAGTTCCCAATACTGTTGCGATTTAGGGGAATTCATCTCTTCAACCTTTTGGGTTCTGCAGCCACTTAGACGCCAAGCGCCAGCAATTCCGGCTCCGATTCTCTGACAGCACCAATTTAACCTCTAGGGCAGTGGTTCTCAACCTTCCTAGTGCCGTGACCCCTTGATAAAATTTCCCAAGTTGTGGGGACCCCTAACAGTAAAATTATTTTTGCTGGTCGCGTTTGCTGGCACAGTGGCGGCGTTTGCTGGCACAGTGGCAACAATTGATGGGCACAGTGGCTGCACAGTGGGACGTTTGCTGGCACAGTGGCTGCGTTTGGCACAGTGGTAACAATTAAAGGGCACAGTGGCTGCGTTTGATGGCACAGGTGGCGACGTTTGCTGGCACAGTGGCGACAATTTATGGGCACAGTGGCTGCGTTTGGCACAGTGGCAACAATTAAAGGGAACAGTGGCTGTATTTGATGGCACAGTGGCTGCGTTTGATGGCACAGTGGCTGCGTTTGCTGGCACAGTGGCAGCGTTTGCTGGCACAGTGGCAACGTTTGCTGGCACAGTGGCAGCGTTTGCTGGCACAGTGGCGACAATTGATGGGCACAGTGGCTGCCCTTGGCACAGTGGCAACAATTAAAGGGCACAGTGGCTGCGTTTGATGGCACAGTGGCAGCATTTGCTGGCACAGTGGCGACAATTGTTGGGCACAGTGGCTGTGTTTGATGGCACAGTGGCGACAATTGATGGGCACAGTGGCGACGTTTGCTGGCACAGTGGCGACAATTAATGGGCACTGTGGCTGCGTTTGGCACAGTGGCAACAATTAAAGGGCACAGTTCCTGCGTTTGATGGCACAGTGGCAGCGTTTGCTGGCACAGTGGCGACAATTGATGGGCACAGTGGCTGCATTTGATGGCACAGTGGCGGCGTTTGCTGGTACAGTGGCGACAATTGATGGGCACAGTGGCTGCATTTGATGGCACAGCGGCGACAATTGATGGGCACAGTGGCTGCACAGTGGCGACGTTTGCTGGCACAATGGCGACAATTGATGGGCACAGTGGCTGCGTTTGGTACAGTGGCAACAATTAAAGGGCACAGTGGCTGCGTCTGATGGCACAGTGGCTGCGTCTGATGGCACAGTGGCTGCGTCTGATGGCACAGTGGCTGCGTCTGATGGCACAGTGGCGACAATTGATGGGCACAGTGGCTGCGTTTGGTACAGTGGCAACAATTAAAGGGCACAGTGGCTGCGTCTGATGGCACAGTGGCTGCGTCTGATGGCACAGTGGCTGCGTCTGATGGCACAGTGGCGACAATTGATGGGCACAGTGGCTGCGTTTGGTACAGTGGCAACAATTAAAGGGCACAGTGGCTGCGTTTGATGGCACAGTGGCTGCGTTTGATGGCACAGTGGCTGCGTTTGATGGCACAGTGGCTGCGTTTGATGGCACAGTGGCTGCGTTTGCTGGCACAGTGGCGACGTTTGCTGGCACAGTGGCGACAATTGATGGGCACAGTGGCTGCGTTTGGTACAGTGGCAACAATTAAAGGGCACAGTTCCTGCGTTTGATGGCACAGTGGTAGTGTTTGCTGGCACAGTGGTGACAATTGATGGGCACAGTGGCTGCATTTGATGGCACAGTTGCAGCGTTTTAATGGGGTTTTTTTTCTGATTGTTTCAGTTTGTTTGCGCCCCCACCACTGATTTATATATAAACGTTGCGGTTGATTCCTCAAAAGTGGTTATTCCGTGCCAGTGCTAGATACACAAAGTGTATAGCTTCCAAACATGTATCTAGCACTGGCACGGAATAACTACTTTTGAGGAACCAACTGGAACCAAGACATGTTGTCTTGTCAGCTTTTCCTGTGTGTCTGACTTACCAGAAGTCACAGGTGTTCTTCTTCTTCAGCAAGTCATGTTTCGTTGCCTCCCTCTTGGTACACTCGTCCGCAGCAAGCGGATTTCGGTGGGTGTACAAAGATGTCCGCTTGCCGACTTCTAAGTCTAAGCCTTACTGCGGACGAGAGTACCAAGATGGCGGCGACGGAACGTCACTTCCGTGCAGTCCCTCCTCTCCAGGAAGTGACATCTCGCTGGCCGAGACGGACGGACTCAGGCAGTAACTTCTGGTCCGTCTCGGCCAGCATCTCGGCCAGCATTCGCGACCCCCTGGAGAATGGGCAATCGACCCCCCAGGGGGTCGCGACCCCCCAGGTTGAGAACCGCTGCTCTAGGGGGTCATGATTGGAGAGGCCAGCAGGTAAATGATATCCTGCACGAACACTAGCACATTGATATTGCCGAAGACCTATTCAATCCTGGAGTCAGATTTATAGGTAGTGGAATGGAAGGGATAAGCCCTAGCTGTCTGTTTCAAATGCCAGATTTCTGTGTAGGCAAGGGCTTGTGCCAAATATAGTAGTTCAGGTGTATAGGCTCTATTTGGATTAGAAGAGTCTAGAGATGGGTCTAAAATAGAATTAAAATGGCCAGCTGTGTATAGTCTAGAGAATGACAAAGTGGCTAGTTTCTCCTGTACAGTGTACAAGACCTGCTGGTTGAATGGAGGGGGAACATGTATATTAACCAAAGCATACACAATTGCATTGATCTCCTTCAAAAGAATAATAAATCTTCCTTCAGGATTGGTGATGAGATGGATGACCTTGTATGCAAGTGATTTACTTAGTAAAATAGCTACCCCCTTTGCGTAACAGGAGTACGTTGCATGAAACGATTGCTGCACCAGGGTCTGCGGAGAGCTAGGATCCTATTACCCATTAGGTAGGAATAAAATGTGAGGTTTATGTCTATTCAGAAATTTTAACTATCAATGCTCTCAATTTTGTCATTAATACCCTGCACATTCCATGAAGTTTCAGTTCCGTCGTCGTCTGGTAAATATAAGGAAAAAGCAGCCACAGATCTGTGAGACCTTGGCCCACAGGTTAGCCAAACAAGGTTTTTCTTATGAATGACTTGAGCGAATAGCAATTAATGCGGTATAGTAAGATAACCAGTCTTTCAGTGGACATAGAGCGTACAAAAGAAAAACCGTACCGTAAGTTGAAAACTCCCCACTGACCATGAAATACCCCAACAGTAACTAGGTTAGTTTAATATCCAAAACGTTTCCTAAATCTTCTCTGGCTGCGGAATCTGACCAGAAATATTTTCCTGGGGAAAAACGCTTCCAGAGGCTGGAGGCGAAGAACTCTTTCCTCTTGTGTGAGCAGTGTAGTGTCACTGAGTGTTCGCCCCTGGGTGTACAAGGTAACTTGGGAGTAAAGTTTAAGGAAGTTAAGCAGACTGACTACTGGTATGACTGCTAAATGGGAACATAACGAATGTCTGCTGGCAAGTCAAGTGGTTTCCCCGTAAGTTTAAGTGAAAACAGCGCCCTCTGCACTGAGGCGCCACTCGACAACAAGGCTTGCGATCAGGTGAAGGCGAGGCAGAGGGCTTACCGCAGTCCAGAAAGCCACGAATCCGCTTCATCAGGGGTATAAAAAAGGATTTTGTCGTACCTTCGTGTTGCACACAAAACCGGACCAGAAATGGGTGGGGGCGCAGAAGTATATTGCCCCACAGGTACACGGTGAGCACATTCAGCAACAAACATAGCAGGGACATCAGGAAGTTGTAGGAGATCTTTGAAAAAGGCCTCTGCAAAATCTGTTTCGGGAGACCGAGCAGTCTCACATTATTGCTAAGCATGCGATTCTCAGCATCCTCGGCCTTAGTCATCGGATATTTAACTGTTTATTATAATTCAGTAATCCTACCTTCCTGTTGCCCTGTGCGATCTTCCACAGCAGAGACCCGTGTTTCAGATTCCTTCATGCGGCCCCTTATTTTATCCAAGTCATTTTTGATTAAGTTGCATTCCTCCGCCAGATGATCGATGTGGACCATCAGGGATATTTTGCTGTGTTAAATTGCCGATAGGATTAGGGATAAGTCTTTCGTCTGTTGGGTACTTGCTGGTGATGCAGTGGAGCTTGCTGCTGTGTCCCCCTCCATCTCCGTGAACAGAGCCTGCAGTCTATAAATCAAGATGGCATGGGCACTCATGGATAGGGCCGGAGCTGCCTCCTGTCCGCGGCCGGCTTGCACTGTAGAGGAGCGCCACTTTGATGGCATGGAGACATGTGCACCGGGAGCCTCTGGAGCTGGTATGGTGAGAAAGGAAGCCAAAGAGACTGTGTAAATCCACAGGATAAGTTCAGGATGGCAGGAGCTCACTGCAGGCACGTCTGCTCAGATCCTCATCCGGATCTCCATCTCTCAAAGGTTGCCTACCCCTGGTGTATACCCTGCTTTACTTTGTTATATTCTCTATCTAGCTAAATTGTAATGCCATGTTGTGTACTTTTTCAGTGCTTGTGAAGTCTGACCCAATCCAAGTATTTGACACCGTGCCCACTTGATGTGGATGGGGGTGTCTGCTGGTTTAAATGCAGAAAATGACTTGTGTATAACCAGCTGTAGTTGTGGTTGTAAAGGCAGAAGGTGGTTTTTTTTGTTTTTTTTTTTTTTGTTTTGTTTTCTTACTGTATTATATGCAGTAAGGTAAAAAAACCTGCATGCAGCTTCCCCTGCAGCCCCCCCAAATACCTGAGCCCGATCTCGATCTAGCGATGTGCATGAGGGCTGAGGCTCTCTTACTCCTTATTGGCTCAAATACAGCAGCAGGAGCCATTGGGTCCTGCTTCTGTCAACCAGAGCCAGTGATGAGGGGGCGTGGCCAAGCCCTGCTCTGTGTGTCTTATGAACACACAGGACAGGGCTTGGGAGTGAGCATGCATAAGTGTCCTCGTAGCAAGCGGCTTGCTATAGAGCAGTGATGGTGAACCTCGGCACCCCAGATAATTTGGAACTACATTTCCCATGATGCTCATGCACTCTGCAGTGTAGTAGAGCATCATGGGAAATGTAAATCCAAAACCTGGGGGTGCCAGGGTTCTCCGTCACTGCTATAGGGGCATTCTTCAGGGTGGGGAGAATTGGGGCTAATCTGTACAAAACCATTGCACAGAGCAGGCAAGTATAAAAGGAGGATGAAGAGATGAAAAGAATAAAAAAAAAATTAAAGATGTTGTCCTAGGCGGGCCCAAAATGAACATTTTAATGTTTAACAGTGAAGTTGTGAAATAACATCTGTTTTAGCAGACCTTAAAAAAAAAAAAAAAAAAACTTGTTTTAATGCTGTGTTGCAAGGCTCACCATGATTCTCCTCTTAGTCTGAATTCACACACAGGTGCTCCTGTTTCTGTAAATGTGTTAGAAGCTCATTGCACTTGCAGTGCCACTTTTTTAATGGCACCCCAGACATGGGCAACAGTGCCACGTTTTTAGTGTGACAAAACACGCATCGCAGAGCATCCTTGGTTCATTGCCAGAAAGGTGCAGAAGCACGCATAGGGAAGCCCATCCAAGTGAGTGGACTGTCCTATACCGTCAGGCGACAAACACGCCATGAAGTGTTTGCAGCCTTATGGTGTGAATGTAGCCTGATGATGCCTACAGATGATTGGTGCTGCACATGCATAGTTCATATGGGAGAACTGGGGTTACTGTGAGCAGATTTCTGATTTGGCGCTTTAACAAAATCCTTAAATTCTTTATTTCCGAAAGAAAAAAAAAAAAAAATTCCTATTCATTGTTTTGCATTTTAACCACCTCCCACCCAGCCACCGCACATATATGCGGCCACATGATGGGCGTTTCCTCCTTCTGAGTGGACGTTCAGGTACATCCTTCAGAGGAAGAGGGATTGCGCATCGGCACTATCCCGATGTGCCATGTCCAGGTGACACGAGCGCATCTCAGATTGGCAGAAAGCTCTGTGATTGGACACAGCCATCATGTGATCAGGAGCGCCAATCACAGCCATCATGTGACGTAAATAGAGCCAGCAGCTCTCTTCTCCTCACATGGAAGTTGTCAATGAGGAGAGAGCAGATCGCTGCAGCCGGCTGGTGATCAGCGAGTATGAGCTGCTTTTTACACACTGATCACTATCCCAGTGTCCCCACACATGTCACCACACACCTGTCTTCCCCCCCCCCCCCCCCCCCCCCACATATGTCTCAGTAAAATCATATGTCTCAATGATCATCTGCGTACATGTCTGTGATCAGCTGCGTACAAATGTCTGATCACACAAAACAATTATACACTTAATGGTATTTTGTTTACCAAAGACGTAGCAGAATACGTTTTGGCTTAAATTTTATAACAAAATTAGATTTTATTGGATTTCTTTTAAAATAGAAAGTAGAATTTTTTTTTTTTTTTTTTTTCGCTTATAGCAAAAAAGAAAAAAACTGAATCATGAATAAATACCACCAAAAGAAAGCTTTGTCTTTACAAAATGATAGAAATTTCACTTGGGTAACAGTGTTGCATGACCGCGCAATTTTCATTGAAAATTGGCCTGTGAAGGAAAGGCGTGAAAGTGCCCAATATTGAAGTGGTTAACCACCTCCAATACAGCAATAGTGGGGAAAGGATAAGGGGATTATAGCGGTGCCAGGATTTTGAATACTATGAAGTAACACATTAGTTTTAAAATTATAATATTTTATTGACAAACAAATTAAAAAAAGGGTATACAGAAGGAGTATACGCAACAAGGGTGTAAACAAACAATGAGGAAATATACAGAACAAGCATATGCAGCAATAATGCAAGAACCAGCCAATGGTGTAACGGCAGGTCTTGTTCACAGGTATTGTATTCCTACATGTTTCGCCAACATTGGCTTCCTCAGGGAAAGATGGTTATACCTGTATTAATTTCATGAATTCTGAGTAAAGAAATAAATAATCAGAAAAAAATGTGTAACAATACATATAGACAGTAACAATGTTGAATTGCACATTCAAAGGCTGCCGGACGTGGCCAAAAAGTTCCCCCACAAAAGGAATTACCAGGGCAAGCGACTAGGGCTGAAACAACTAATCGATTAATCGACAACTAAACGATTATGAAAATAGTTGTCAACTATTTTCATAATCGATTAATCGGCCAGCCGATTATTTGGCCTGCATACAGAATGCATTATTTGTTTACATATCAGGAAATACAGTGCAGCACACATACATCTCAGTACACCATCCATACATGTCAGGAAGTGCCTGAGAACATGTGAATGTGTGAGTAGCAATGCCTCATGGAACATGTAGTCCTGGGCAGGAAGAGAGTGGGTCTAAAGCAGAAGTTTTTTTACCTTGCTATAGGGGCACTCTATACTATAATTTGCAGCTTGCTATTGGGGCACTCTAAAGGCAGGAGGAGCCAGAGGCATCGGTGGGGGACCCCAGAAGGGAAGAATCGGGGCTGCTCTGTGCAATTATTACACAGAGCAGGTAAGTATAACATGTTTGTTTTAAAAAAAAAAAAAAAAAAATTTAAAGACCGTGCAGGGAAGATCAGCAATCAGAACCCAGAGAAGGTGGAGGCTGATAGACTGGAGGTAATAGAAGGCATTACTATTACATTTAAAGTAAACTTTTACATGGAGGCAAGCCACATTACGTGGGAGCAGGGCACATTGCGTGGGAGCAGGGCACATTACATGTGCCCCAGTGTGAATGGGGTCTAAATAAAAAAAAAAAAAAAATGTGATCTGAGTCTGATATTTACCAGATTCAACCTCCAATAGTATATACAGTGTATCTCTTCTGTCTGTTATTCTCAGAGTGGATTGGAGATTTTGCTCCCTAATCATATAGTTGATTATTTATATTTACCACTGCATATAGATTTTGAGGAATAAATTGCCTTTTTTTTATACTTTACATATTAAATTATACACCACACTTTTTTTAAGGTTATTATCCGATTAATCGAAACAATCTGCCAACTACTCGATTATGAAAATAATCGTTAGTTGCAGCCCTACAAGCGACCACTCCAAACCCCCCCAAAACGGAACACCTCTCTGCCCATCAGGTCACCCCAAAACCTTTTCTTTAATTGCCTCATATTTTTTCATGACATAAATAGCTTTTACAATTAATACTGTAATTTCCTTATCTCCTCCCCCCTCCCATCCCCCTCCCCACTTTGAAGTCTTAAAATATCCCGTGGATCCATGGTATCTCTATTACCTTTTTGTAGACTGTACTCGAATCTGTAGTATTTTTTTATATTTGTTAATATTTCATTTAATGAATGAATCAGAAAATAATTTTAAAACTAATGTTACTTCATAGTATTCAAAATCCTTTCAGATAAAAGTGGTCTCTGCAACGGATTCGCCGCAAGATCACTTTTATCGGCGGCGGGAGAGGGCTCCCCCTACCGCCACGCTCCGGTGGCCTTTACGTTTTACCGTGGCCATCGGTAACTGAGGCGATCCAGACCTGTCCCTGGCCTGACATGGAGGCGAGTGAGGGGAAGATGGGCCCCCCGCCCGTCTCCAAGTCATTGCAGGGCGGAAGCGAGGTCAAATCGTCACTTCTGCCCATAGCTCTTAAAGGGACATTTTATTTATTTTTTTTTCGTGCTTTTTTTCTATTACAATGGATTTTTACATTCCTTGTAATAGGAATAAAAGTGACTACTTCTTCTTCTTTTATTTTTTCACTGTTAAAAAAAAAAAAAAAAAAAAAGTTTAAAATAAGAAAAAAAAGAATCATTTTAAACGTGCCCCGTCCTGCCGAGCTCGCATGCAGAACCAAACTCATACGTGAGTAGCGCCCGCATATGAAAACTCTGTTCAAGCCACACATGTGAGGTATCGCCGCAATTGGTAGAGCGACAGCAATAATTCTAGCCCTAGACGACCTCTGTAACTCAAAACATGCAACCTGTAGATTTTTTTTTTTAATTTTTTTTTTTTTTTTAAGGGTAAAAGTTTGTCGCCATTCCACGAGCGGACCAAATTTTGAAGCGTTACATGTTGGGTATCAATTTACTCGGCGTAACATTATCTTTCACTGATTCCTATTGTATTTGTACTGTCTACCTTCAAGTTGTAAAGCGCTACGTAAACTGTTGGCGCTATATAAATCCTGTATAATAATATAAAAAAAAAAATTGGGCTAACTTTATTGTTTTATTTTCTTAATTAAAAAAAAGTATTTTTTCCCAAGAAAGTGCGTTTGTAAGTCCACTGCGCAAATACGGTGTGACAAAGTATTGCAACGACTGCCATTTTATTCTCTTGGGTGTTAGAATAAAAAATATATATTATGTTTGGGGGTTCTAAGTAAAGGGAAGGAGCTGAGCGGGCAGTAAAAACAGGCAGGGGAAGCTCCATTAGCGTTGGTGGATGTGTTGTCATACCAATGGCCACCACAAGAGGGCGCCCGATTCCAGAAGGAACCATAGGATTGCAGAAGGCCGCAAAGCCGCGGCCTCAATTACCGGCGTGGCCCAACGCGATCGTGCCGGGAGGGGGGTGTGTCGCACGGAGACAGGATACCCCAGCTGTGCCGCACCAGGTCGCTACTTCTAGTCGCAAGTGCGACCTGGCGCACGGGGTTTGTCGAGCCCTGCTGTGGGGGCTTTATTGTAATTGGGGTGCTGATGATCAGTACCCTGATTGCATTCCTAGATGTCCTCTGCAAGGAGCGCCGATTACCGGCATCTGTGTTTTACATGTGACCAGCTGTGATTGGAGACAGCCGATCACATGTTTAAAGAGCCGCGGCTCTTTACAGAGTGCAGCCGTTTTGGGAAGCCGTCATGACGTCCACCCAGAACGAGAGCCGAACTGCCCTGCCATCATTTGACGGTGAGCGGGCGGTAAGTGGTTAAAGCAGGCCTGTTTTATAGTGAGGTGGGCTGTGAACGGAACTATAAAGCCCCCAACTTGGGTTCATGCACATGGCCATATGAAAAGGACAACTGGGACACAAACAAAAATGCTCTGTACTTTGTACACATGTAATGCCTGGGCAAGGTTTACAAGTGTAAAGGGTTAATGCAGCCTATTGCATGCTAGTGTCTTCCATTGCCAGGACGCAGACAGCTATTCCTGCCTAGTGTCCTGTTGCTAGGGTGCAGTCGTTTCTGGATAGCATCCCTTATTGCCAGCGCACACTAGGTGGCTTTTGTACTCCCATATAGAGTATATTTGCCCTGCACACACAAAGGCTAGCATAAACATTTTACATACCTAAAATGTAAGGTTTGAAGTGATTGATTTTGGGCAGCTTAATAAAATGGCTCAATTTTTATAGAGGGCAAAGAATAAAACATTCCATCATCCTGCTTATGGATATATAAACTAGAACGCTTGAAATAGGTGTTCTATTGTAGGGCAGGGGCCTCCAAACTTTCTAAACTAAGGGACAGTTTACTGTCTTCAGACTGTGGCCAGTGTAAATAAAAAATGCCTTGGTGTCAATGGAAGTAAAAAAAAAATGTCCCATCATTGGCAATAATGGGAAAAATTATACCCCATTGCTGGTATCAAGTAGAGCGGCTCGATTCTGGCAAAAATGAGAATCGCAATTTTTTTTTTTTTGCTTAGAATAAAGATCACAATTCTCACGACATAACAACCTCTTTCACATTGTACAAAAAAATGGGCTAACTTTACCCACTTCCGGACCTCCGCACACCGATATACGCCCTAACTTTGAAGAGGAATATTGTTATGGCAGCAGCTAGCTGCCATAACCCCAGTATCCTCTTCTTTGGCTGGCGGTTCGGTTTCCGATAAAAGTGGTCTCTGTGGTGGATTGGCCACGAGATCACTTTGATTGGCGGCGGGAGAGGGGTGTGCTCCGAAGCTGTCGGCAGCAGCGATCGGATCCTTCTTGGTGTTGGGTATGGAGGCGAGTGAGGGGAAGATTGCCCCCACCCATCTCCATACCATTGCAGGGCGGAAGCATTGTCAAAACGTCACTTCTGCCCATAGCTCTTAACCACTTGCCGACCGCCTCACGCATATATACGTGAGCAGAGCGGCACGGGCAGGCAAAATCACGTACCTGGTATCAGACCCCCCCCCCCCGGTGCCATCGGTGTTTGGTTGGAAGCGATGAGACACGAGGGGGAGACCATCCGATCGTGGCCCCCCCCTCGCGATCGCTCCCAGCCAATGAGAAACATCCCCTGCCTCTGTATAGTACACAGAGGCAGAGGATGTGATGTCATCTCTCCTCGGCTGGCCAGTTTCCGTTCCAGCGCCGAGGAGAGATGACATGTAAGTGCACCAACACACACGCACACACAGTAGAACATGCCAGGCACACTAAACACCCCCGATCCCCCCCCGATCGCCCCCCAATCACCCCCCCCCGTCACAAACTGACACCAAGCAGGTTTTTTTTTTTTTTTTTTCCTGATTACTGCATAGTGTCAGTTTGTGACAGTTACTGTGGTAGGACAGTTAGTATTAGCCCCCTGTAGGTCTAGGGTACCCCCCTAACCCCCCCTAATAAAGTTTTAACCCCTTGATCACCCCCTGTCGCCAGTGTCGCTAAGCAATCATTTTTCTGATCGCTGTATTAGTGTCGCTGGTGACGCTAGTTAGGAACGTAAATATTTAGGTTCGCTGTCAGCGTTTTATAGCGACAGGGACCCCCATATACTATCTAATAAATGTTTTAACCCCTTGATTGCCCCCTAGTTAACCCTTTCACCACTGATCACCGTATAACTGTTACGGGTGACGCTGGTTAGTTTGTTTATTTTATATAGTGTCAGGGCACCCGCCGTTTATTACCGAATAAAGGTTTAGCCCCCTGATCGCCCGGCGGTGATATGCGTCGCCCCAGGCAGCGTCAGATTAGCGCCAGTACCGCGAACACGCACGCACCGTACACGCACCATACACCTCCCTTAGTGGTATAGTATCTGAACGCATCAATATCTGATCCGATCAGATCTATACTAGCGTCCCCAGCAGTTTAGGGTTCCCAAAAACGCAGTGTTAGCGGGATCAGCCCAGATACCTGCTAGCACCTGCGTTTTGCCCCTCCGCCCGGCCCAGCCCAGCCCACCCAAGTGCAGTATCGATCCATCACTGTCACTTACAAAACACTAAACGCATAACTGCAGCGTTCGCAGAGTCAGGCCTGATCCCTGCGATCGCTAACAGTTTTTTTGGTAGCATTTTGGTGAACTGGCAAGCACCAGCCCCAGGCAGCGTCAGATTAGCGCCAGTACCGCTAACACCCACACACGCAGCATACGCCTCCCTTAGTGGTATAGTATCTGATCGGATCAATATCTGATCCGATCAGATCTATACTAGCATCCCCAGCAGTTTAGGGTTCCCAAAAACGCAGTGTTAGTGGGATCAGCCCAGATACCTGCTAGCACCTGCGTTTTGCCCCTCCGCCCGGCCCAGCCCAGCCCACCCAAGTGCAGTATCGATCGATCACTGTCACTTACAAAACACTAAACGCATAACTGCAGCGTTCGCAGAGTCAGGCCTGATCCCTGCGATCGCTAACAGTTTTTTTGGTAGCATTTTGGTGAACTGGCAAGCACCAGCCCCAGGCAGCGTCAGATTAGCGCCAGTACCGCTAACACCCACACACGCAGCATACGCCTCCCTTAGTGGTATAGTATCTGAACAGATCAATATCTGATCCGATCAGATCTATACTAGCATCCCCAGCAGTTTAGGGTTCCCAAAAACGCAGTGTTAGTGGGATCAGCCCAGATACCTGCTAGCACCTGCGTTTTGCCCCTCCGCCCGGCCCAGCCCAGCCCACCCAAGTGCAGTATCGATCGATCACTGTCACTTACAAAACACTAAACGCATAACTGCAGCGTTCGCAGAGTCAGGCCTGATCCCTGCGATCGCTAACAGTTTTTTTGGTAGCGTTTTGGTGAACTGGCAAGCGCCAGCGGCCTAGTACACCCCGGTCGTAGTCAAACCAGCACTGCAGTAACACTTGGTGACGTGGCGAGTCCCATAAGTGCAGTTCAAGCTGGTGAGGTGGCAAGCACAAGTAGTGTCCCGCTGCCACCAAAAAGACAAACACAGGCCCGTCGTGCCCATAGTGCCCTTCCTGCTGCATTCGCCAATCCTAATTTGTGAACCCACCGCTTCTGCAGCGCCCGTACTTCCCCCATTCACATCCCCAACCAAATGCAGTCGGCTGCATGAGAGGCATTTATATGTCCTCCCGAGTACCCCTACCCAACGAACCCCCCCAAAAAAGATGTGTCTGCAGCAAGCGCGGATATAGACGTGACACCCGCTATTATTGTCCCTCCTGTCCTGATAATCCTGGTCTTTGCATTGGTGAATGTTTTGAACGCTACCATTCACTAGTTGAGTATTAGCGTAGGGTACAGCATTGCACAGACTAGGCACACTTTCACAGGGTCTCCCAAGATGCCATCGCATTTTGAGAGACCCGAACCTGGAACCGGTTACAGTTATAAAAGTTAGTTACAAAAAAAAAGTGTAAAAAAAAAAAAAAAAAAAAAAAAAAAAAACACAAACAAAAATAAAAAAAAAATAGTTGTCGTTTTTATTGTTCTCTCTCTCTCTATTCTCTCTCTATTGTTCTGCTCTTTTTTACTGTATTCTATTCTGCAATGTTTTATTGTTGTTATGTTTTATCATGTTTGCTTTTCAGGTATGCAATTTTTTATACTTTACCGTTTACTGTGCTTTATTGTTAACCATTTTTTTGTCTTCGGGTACGCCATTCACGACTTTGAGTGGTTATACCAGAATGATGCCTGCAGGTTTAGGTATCATCTTGGTATCATTCTTTTTAGCCAGTGGTCGGCTTTCATGTAAAAGCAATCCTAGCGGCTAATTAGCCTCTAGACTGCTTTTCTCTGGCTCTCCTGTCTCAACAGGGAACCTGAGAATGCAGCCGGTGATTCAGCCAGCTGACCATAGAGCTGATCAGAGACCAGAGTGGCTCCAAACATCTCTATGGCCTAAGAAACCGGAAGCTACAAGCATTTTATGACTTAGATTTCGCCGGCTGTAAACAGCGCCATTGGGAAATTGGGGGAGCATTTTATCACATCGATCTTGGTGTGGTCAGATGCTTTGAGGGCAGAGGAGAGATCTAGGGTCTAATAGACCCCAATTTTTTCAAAAAAGAGTACCTGTCACTACCTATTGCTATCATAGGGGATATTTACATTCCCTGAGATAACAATAAAAATGATTTAAAAAAAAAAAAAATGAAAGGAACAGTTTAAAAATAAGATAAAAAAGCAAAAAAATAATAAAGAGAAAAAAAAAAAAAAAAAAAAGCACCCCTGTCCCCCCTGCTCTCGCGCTAAGGCGAACGCAAGCGTCGGTCTGGCGTCAAATGTAAACAGCAATTGCACTATGCATGTGAGGTATCACCGCGAAGGTCAGATCGAGGGCAGTAATTTTAGCAGTAGACCTCCTCTGTAAATCTAAAGTGGTAACCTGTAAAGGCTTTTAAAGGCTTTTAAAAATGTATTAATTTTGTTGCCACTGCACGTTTGTGCGCAATTTTAAAGCATGTCATGTTTGGTATTCATGTACTCGGCCTAAGATCATCTTTTTTTTATTTCATCAAACATTTGGGCAATATAGTGTGTTTTAGTGCATTAAAATTTAAAAGTGTGTTTTTTCCACAAAAAATGCGTTTGAAAAATCGCTGCGCAATTACTGTGTGAAAAAAAAAAAAAATGAAACACCCACCATTTTAATCTGTAGGGCATTTGCTTTAAAATAATATATAATGTTTGGGGGTTCAAAGTAATTTTCTTGCAAAAAAAATAATTTTTTCATGTAATCAAAAAGTGTCAGAAAGGGCTTTGTCTTCAAGTGGTTAGAAGAGTGGGTGATGTGTGACATAAGCTTCTAAATGTTGTGCATAAAATGCCAGGACAGTTCAAACCCCCCCCAAATGACACATTTTGGAAAGTAGACACCCCAAGCTATTTGCTGAGAGGCATGTCGAGTCCATGGAATATTTTATATTGTGACACAAGTTGCGGGAAAGAGACACATTTTTTTTTTTTTTTTTTGCACAAAGTTGTCACTAAATGTTATATTGCTCAAACATGCCATGGGGATTTGTGAAATTACACCCCAAAATAAATTTTGTTGCTTCTCCTGAGTACGGGGATACCACATGTGTGGGACTTTTTGGGAGCCTAGCCGCGTACGGGACCCCGAAAACCAAGCACCGCCTTCAGGCTTTCTAAGGCCGTAAATTTTTGATTTCACTCTTCACTGCCTATCAGTTTCGGAGGCCATGGAATGCCCAGGTGGCACAAACCCCCCCCAAATGACCCAATTTTGGAAAGTAGACACCCCAAGCTATTTGCTGAGAGGTATAGTGAGTATTTTGCAGACCTCACTTTTTGTCACAAGGTTTTGAAAATTGAAAAAAAAAAAAATTTTTTTCTGGTCTTTCTTCATTTTCAAAAACAAATGAGAGCTGCAAAATACTCACCATGCCTCTCAGCAAATAGCTTAGGGTGTCTACTTTCCAAAATGGGGTCATTTGGGGGGGGGTTTGTGCCATCTTGGCATTTTATGGCCTTCAAAACTGTGATAGGTAGTGAGGAGTGAAATCAAAAATTGCCCTTAGAAATCCTGAAGGCGGTGCTTGGTTTTCGGGGCCCCGTACGCGGCTAGGCTCCCAAAAAGTGCCACACATGTGGTATCCCCATACTCAGGAGAAGCAGCTGAATGTATTTTGGGGTGCAAATCCACATATGCCCATGGCCTATGTGAGCAATATATCATTTAGTGACAACTTTTTGTAAATTTTTTATTTTTTATTTTTTTTGTCATTATTCAATCACTTGGGACAAAAAAAATAAATATTCAATGGGCTCAACATGCCTCAGCAATTTCCTTGGGGTGTCTACTTTCCAAAATGGGGTCATTTGGGGGGGGTTTGTACTGCCCTGCCATTTTAGCACCTCAAGAAATGACATAGGCATTCATAAACTAAAAGCTGTGTAAATTCCAGAAAATGTACCCTAGTTTGTAGACGCTTTAACTTTTGCGCAAACCAATAAATATACGTTTGGTAAAAAAAAATGTCAATAAAGACATGTGGCCGAATACATTTTGGCCTAAATGTATGACTAAAATTTAGTTTATTGGATTTTTTTTATAACAAAAAGTAGAAAATATCTTTTTTTTTTTCAAAATTTTCAGTCTTTTTCCGTTTATAGCGCAAAAAATAAAAACGGCAGAGGTGATCAAATACCATCAAAAGAAAGCTCTATTTGTGGGAAGAAAAGGACGCAAATTTCGTTTGGGTAGAGCATTGCATGACCGCGCAATTAGCAGTTAAAGCGACGCAGTGCCGAATTGTAGAAAGTGCTCTGGTCAGGAAGGGGGTAAATCCTTCCGGGGCTGAAGTGGTTAAAGGGCCACTTTTGTCATTTAACCACTTCAATACCAGGCACTTAGACACCTTCCTGCCCAAGCCAATTTTCAGCTTTCAGTGCTGTCGCAATTTGAATGACTATTACGCGGTCATGCAACACTGTACCCAAACAAAATCATTATCTTTATCATTTTGTTCCCAAAAATAGAGCTTTCTTTTGGTGGTATTTGATCACCTCCTGTGGTTTTTATTTTTTGCACAACAAATAAAGACCGAAAAGTTTGAAAAAAAAACAAGTTTTTCTTTGTTTCTGTTAATTTTTTTTTTTTTAAAGTACGTTTTCTTCTTCAATGACGGGCACTGATATGGCTGCAGTGACGGGCACTCATAGGCGGCACTGGGTGGCACGGATGGTCACTGACTGATGGCACTGATGGGTGGCATTGCTGAGCATCACTGATATATAATGGTGCCGGTCAGTGCCCATTTGTGGCCACTGGCACAGATTGGGCATAATTTGCACATGTGGATGGCCATGGGGTACATACCTGGCCATCCACATGTTGCCCCCTTCCGTGGTGGTCTAGTGTGGGCATTTGAGGGGGGGCTGCACTGATAAACAATCAGCGCAGACCCCCCTGTCAGAGCCGCCGATCAGCTCTCATCTACTCGCGTCTGTCAGAAGCGAGTGAGGAAAAGCCGATCAACGGCTTTTCCTATTGACATCGTGATCAGCCGTGATTGGACACGGCTGATCCACGTGGTAAAGAGCCTCCGCTGGAGGCTCTTTACTGAGATCAGTGGAGCGGTGTGTGTCAGACTGGCACACCGCTCCACCAATCGCTGCGATGCCTGCCCCCACAGGCGTGCGGCGGCAGTTATCCTGCTGGATGTCATATTACGCCCAGTCTGGATAACTGAACGACTGCCCGGCTTATAGCAGACTGACGGCTGGGCAGTCGTTCAGTTATCCAGACTGGGCCTCATATGACATCCAGCAGGATAACTGCCGCTGCACGCCTGTGGGGGCGTGCATCGCAGCGATCGGTGGAGCGGTGTGCCAGTCTGACACACACTGCTCCACCGATCTCAGTAGGCTCTTTACCACGTGGATCAGCCATGTCCAATCACGGCTGATCACGATGTCAATAGGAAAAGCCATTGATCGGCTTTTCCTCACTCGCGTCTGACAGACGCTGATTGTTTATCAGTGCAGCCCCCCCTCAAATGCCCACACTAGACCACCGGGGAAGCCGCCAGGACCACCACGGAAGGGGGCAACATGTGGATGGCCAGGTATGTATCCCATGGCCATCCACATGTGCAAGTGGTTAAAAAAAATAGTTTTTTTTATTGCATTTTAGTGTAAATATGAGATCTGAGGTCTTTTTAACCCCAGATCTCATATTTAAGATGTCCTGTCATGGTTTTTTTCTATTACAAGGGATGTTTACATTCCTTGTATTGGAGTAAAAGACACCCTTTTTTTTTTTTTTTTTTTACGCGCCCTATGCCGCCTAGCTCACATGCAGAAGTGAATGCATACGTGAGGTATCACTGCAACCGGTAGAGCAAGAGCAATAATTCTAGCCCTAGACCTCCTCTGTTACTCAAAACAAGCAACCTGTAGACTTTTTTTTTTTTTTTTTTTTTTTAAACGTCGCCTATGGAGATTTTTTTTTTTTTTAAGGGTAAAAATTTGTCGCAATTTTGAAGCATGACATGTTGGGTATCAATTTACTCGGTGTAACATTATATTTCACAATATAGAAAAAAAAAAAAAATTGGGCTAACTTTACTGTTGTCGTTTTTTTAATAAAAAAAAAAAAAAAAATGTATTTTTTTCCCAAAAAAAGTGCGTTTGTTGCGCAAATACAGTGACAAAGTATTGCAACGACTGCCATTTTATTCTCTACAGTGTTAGGAAAAAAAGTGTAATTTTTGGGGGTTCTAAATAATTTTCTAGCAAAAAAAAAAAGTTTTTAACCACTTTAGCCCCGGACCATTATGCTGCCTAAGGACCAGAGGACTTTTTCCAATTTGGCACTGCGTCGATTTAACTGCTAATTGCGCGGTCATGCAATGCTGTACCCAAACGAAATTTGCGTCCTTTTCTTCCCACAAATAGAGCTTTCTTTTGATGGTATTTGATCGCCTCTGCCTTTTTTATTTTTTGCGCTATAAATGGGAAAAAGACCGAAAATTTTGAAAAAAAAAAAGATATTTTCTACTTTTTGTTATAAAAAAAAAAAAAAAAAAAAATCCAATAAACTCAATTTTAGTCATACATTTAGGCCAAAATGTATTCGGCCACATGTCTTTGGTAAAAAAAAATGTCAATAAGCGTATATTTATTGGTTTGCGCAAAAGTTATAGCATCTACAAACTAGGGTACATTTTCTGGAATTTACACAGCTTTTAGTTTGACTGCCTACTGCCTATGACTGCCTATGTCATTTCTTAAGGTGCTAAAATGGCAGGGCAGTACAAAACCCCCCCAAATAACCACATTTTGGAAAGTAGACACCCCAAGGAACCCATTGAATATTTATTTATTTTTTTTGTCCCAAGTGATTGAATAATGACAAAAAAAAAAAAAAATATTTACAAAAAGTTGTCACTAAATGATATATTGCTCACACAGGCCATGGGCCTATGTGGAATTGCACCCCAAAATACATTCAGCTGCTTCTCCTGAGTACGGGGATACCACATGTGTGGGACATTTTGGGAGCCTAGCCGCGTACGGGGCTCCGAAAACCAATCACCGCCTTCAGGATTTCTAAGAGCATAAATTTTTGATTTCACTCCCCACTACCTATCACAGTTTTGAAGGCCATAAAATGCCCAGATGGCACAAAACTCCCCCCCCCCCCCCATGACCCCATTTTGGGATGTAGACACCCCAAGCTATTTACTGAGAGGCATGTTGAGTCCATGGAATATTTTATTTTTTGACACAAGTTGCGGGAAAGTGACAATTTTTTTTTTTTTTTTTTTTTTTTTTTTTTTTTTTTGCACAAAGTTGTCACTAAATTATATATTGCTCAAACATGCCATGGGCATATGTGGAATTACACCCCAAAATATATTCTGCTGCTTCTCCTGAGTACGGGGATACCACATGTGTGGGACTTTTTGGGAGCCTAGCTTCATACGGGGCCCCGAAATGCAATCGCCGCCTTCAGGATTTCAAAGGCCATAAAATGCCAAGATAGCACAAAACCCCCCAAAATGACCCCATTTTGGAAAGTAGACACCCAAAGCTATTTGCTGAGAGGCATGGTGAGTATTTTGCAGCTCTCATTTGTTTTTGAAAATGAAGAAAGACAAGAAAAATGTGTGGGGGGGGGGGGTTTTTTTTTTTTTTTTTTTTTTTTTTTTTTTTTTTTTTTTTTTTTTTTTTTTCTTCTTTTTTCAATTTTCAAAAGTTTGTGACAAAAAGTGAGGTCTGCAAAATACTCACTAATACCTCTCAGCAAATAGCTTGGGGTGTCTATTTTCCAAAATGGGGTCATTTGGGGGGGGGGGGGGGTTGTGCCATCTGGGCATTCCATGGCTTCCGAAACTGTGATGGGCAGTGAGGAGTGAAATCAAAAATTTACGCCCTTAGAAACCCTGAAGGCGGTGCTTGGTTTTCGGGGTCCCGTACGCGGCTAGGCTCCCAAAAAGTCTCACACGTGGTATCCCCGTACTCAGGAGAAGCAACAGAATTTATTTTGGGGTGTAATTTCACATATCCCCATGGCATGTTTGAGCAATATATCATTTAGTGACAACTTTGTGCATAAAAAAAAAAAAAAAAAAAAATTGTCTTTTCCCCGCAACTTGTGTCGCAATATAAAATATTCCATGGACTCGACATGCCTCTCAGCAAATAGCTTGGGGTGTCTACTTTCCAAAATGGGGTAATTTGTGGGGGTTTTGAACTGTCCTGGCATTTTATGCACAACATTTAGAAGCTTATGTCACACATCACCAACGCATTTTTTGGGGAAAAACAACACACTTTTTTAAATTTTAATGCACTAAAACACACTATATTGCCCAAATGTTTGATGAAATAAAAAAGATGATCTTAGGCCCAGTACATGGATACCAAACATGACATGCTTTAAAATTGCTCACAAACGTGCAGTGGCGACAAACTAAATACATTTTTAAAAGCCTTTACAGGTTACCACTTTAGATTTACAGAGGAGGTCTACTGCTAAAATGACTGCCCTCGATCTGACCTTCGCGGTGATACCTCACATGCATGGTGCAATTGCCGTTTACATTTGACGCCAGACCGACGCTTGCGTTCGCCTTTGTGCGAGAGTAGGGGGGGACAGGGGTGCTTTTATTATTTTTTTGATTTTTTTTTTTTTTTTTTATCTTATTTTTAAACTGTTCCTTTCATTTTTATGTTTTTTAATCATTTTTATTGTTATCTCAGGGAATGTAAATATCCCCTATGATAGCAATAGGTAGTGACAGGTACTCTTTTTTTGAAAAAATTGGGGTCTGTTAGACCCTAGATCTCTCCTCTGCCCTCAAAGCATCTGACCACACCAAGATCGGTGTGATAAAATGCTTTCCCAATTTCCCAATGGCGCTGTTTACATCCGGCGAAATCTAAGTCATGAAATGCTCGTAGCTTCCGGTTTCTTAGGCCATAGAGATGTTTGGAGCCATTCTGGTCTCTGATCAGCTCTATGATCAGCTGGCTGAATCACCGGCTGCATTTTCAGGTTCCCTGTTGGGACAGGAGAGCCAGAGAGAAACATGGAAGACGGTGGGGGGGGGGGGACATTCCCTAAATAGCCGCTAGGATTGCTTTTACATGAAAGCCGACCGCTGGCTGAAAAGAATGATACCTAAACCTGCAGGCATCATTCTGGTGTAACCGCTCAGAGTCCGGCAACATACCAGTACGTTGCTGGTCCTTGTTGGGCATATATTGTAAACTTTTTTTTCATGCAGCCTGTGGGCTGCATGAAAAAAAGATATTGATCGGTGGGTATGCCCACCATTAGAATACCTCCCTTCATCCACCCACTTCTAATGATGGGCATACATGCACCATTTATATATGCCGAAGCATGGGGGCATCCTCCCACAAAAGGCAGAAACAAATCGCTCCTCCACCCACTGCTGCCCCCACGCTTCGGCATATATGCTGAAGCATGTAACTGTGGTGGTGAAATCACCTCCGACAGCGCTGGAGTCACGGCTTTATGTATCGTGGGAGCAAACGCTGTTTGCTGTCAAGATAAATCCGCTCTGCAGCTGAATGGCGTACCTGAAAACAATAAAATGGTTACCAACAAAACACAGTAAAGTATAAAACAATTGCATATCTGAAAAGCAAACATGGTAAAACATAATAACAATAAAACATTGCAGAATAGAATACAGTAAAAAAGAGCAGAACAATAGAGAGATAATAGAGAGAGAACAATAAAACAACTATTTTTTTTTTTTTTTTTTAATAGTAACTTTTAACTTTTGTAGCTGGTACCAGGTTTGGGTCTCTCAAAATGCAATGGCATCTTGGGAGACCCTGTGAAAGTGTGTCCTAGTCTGTGCAGTGCTGTACCCTACGCTAATACTCAACTAGTGAATGGTAGCGTTCAAAACATTCACCCATGCAAAGACCAGGATTACCACTACTGGAGGGACAATAATACCGGGTGTCACGCCTAAATCCGCGCTTGCTGCAGACACGACATCTTTTTTGGGGGGCTTTTTGGGTAGGGGTACTCGGGAAGGCATAAGGAAAATGCCTCTCATGCAGCCGGCTTACGGCATTTGGTTGGGGATGGTGAGGTGGAGCACCGTCTGGATACAGAAGGGCTCTGACGATCTCTTCCTGGAATTTAAGGAAGGATCCAGTCTGTCCTGAAGCTCTGTATAGCACATAAGCATTCAGCAAAGCCAATTGAAATAAATAAACAGACACTTTTTTGTACCAGCGTCTGGCCTTACGGGCAGCTAGGTACGGCGCCAACAACTGGTCGTTGAGGTCCACCCCTTCCATATTTTGGTAATATTTGTGGACACAGGGGTTTCTCCACAGCACCAGTCGCCGTAGTAATTTGGGTCGTCGTGTCTGCATGAAGGGAGGTGAGAACGAAAACATTCTTCTTATCCCTCCACTTCATAGCGAGCAAATTATTACACTGCAAGCAGGCTCTCTCCCCCAGCCTAAGACTGGAATCTACAAGCCGCTGGGGAAAGCCCCGGCGATTAGGTGCACGGTGCTACATGCTCCAATCTGCTGATCAAACAAGTGACTAAAAAGTGGCACGCTCGTGTAATAATTGTCCACGTACAAGTGGTACCCCTTTCCGAATAAGGGTGACACCAAGTCCCACACTATCTTGCCAGCGCTTCCTGTGTAGTCAGGGCAGTAAACCATAAAACTACATGTATAGCCTGTGGCCCTGTCACAGAGCTTATACATCTTGACCCCGTATCTGGCACTCTTGCTGGGAAGGTACTGTTTAAATGACAAGCGGCCATAAAATTGAATCAGGGACTCATCAACGCAGACAACTTGATGGGGAGTAAACAAGTCTGCAAAACGCTGGTTGAAGTGGTTTACGAGGGGCTGAATTTTGTAGAGCCGATCGTATTCAGGGTCTCCACGAGGACGACAGAGTTCATTGTCATTGAAGTGCATGAACCGCAAAATCTGCTCGTATCGTGCCCTGGCCATGGAGGCAGAGAACACGGGCGCATGGTAAATTGGGTCAGTGGACCAATATGACCGCAACTTACTCTTTATTCAAGCCCATGTTGAGGGAAAGGCCCAGAAAGATCTTAAATTCGGAGACCGTGATTGGTCTCCAATCTCTGGCAAGGGAGGACTGGGGAATAGTGGCGATGTGTTGACCAGTGTACAAATTGCTTTGGTCCACAATAGATCTATAGAGATCTTCGGTGAAAAACGGCGAATAAAAATCCAGTGGCATAAAATAAACTGTTTCCACCTGAATTCCGGGTTGGCCAGTGAATGGGGGAAGTACGGGTGCTGCAGAAATGGTGGGTTCCCAATTCGGGTTGGCGAATGAAGCAGGAAGGGCGCTATGGGCACGATGGGCCTGTCTTTGATTTCTTGGTGGCAGCGGGACACTACTTGTGCTTACCACCTCGCCAGCTTGAACTGCACTTATGGGACTCGCCACGTCGCCACGTGATACTGCATTGCTGGATGTAAGACCAGGATGTACTAGACCGCTAGTGCTTGCCAGTTCACCAGAAGGAATAGCGGCACTAGTACTGCTCTGCTCCATACGAGAGCCCTGCGGTTCTTGCACTTCAAGGACAGAAGAAGATGGTTGGGGTCTGGTACACCTGACCTTGGCAGGGACCACAACTCCGTCGTCAGAGCTATCTGTCATGGAGCCGCTGTCCTCTACAGGATCGTATTCTGAGCCTGAATCTGACAGATGAGTGACTTCCTCTTCACTATCTGTCATGCTCAGAAACGTGTAGGCCTCTTCACTAGTGTACCTTCGATTTGCCATTTTGGGCTCTAAATTTAGTGGTACACTAGTGAGACTCACAGGCAAAAAAGCTCCTGACTGTCAGCGACTGTATCAAAACGCTACCAAAAAACTGTTAGCAATCGCAGGGATCAGGCCTGACTCTGCAAACGCTGCAGTTATGCGTTTAGTGTTTTGTAAGTGACAGTGATCGATCGATACTGCACTTGGGTGGGCTGGGCAGGGCTGGGCCGAGGGGCAAAACGCAGGTGCTAGCAGGTATCTGGGCTGATCCCGCTAACACTGCGTTTTTGGGAACCCTAAACTGCTGGGGAGTATAGATCTGATCGGATCAAATATCGATCCGTTCAGATACTATAGCACTAAGGGAGGTGTATGCTGCGTGCGTGGGTGTTAGCGGTACTGGCGCTAACCAGATGCTGCCTGGGGCGACGCAGACCTTGTCTGACCCTAAGGCCCCTTTCATACTGGGGCGGTTTGCAGGCGTTATTGCGCTAAAAATAGCGCCTGCAAACCGCCCCTAAACAGCTTCTGCTGTTTGTTCAGTGTGAAAGCCAGAGGGCTTTCACACTGAAGCGGTGCGCTGGCAGGAGAAGAAAAAATCTCCTGTCAGCCGCATCTTTGGAGCGGTGAAGGAGCGGTGTATTCACCGCTCCTGCCCATTGAAATCAATGGGACAGCGCGGCTATACCGCGGCTATAGCCGCGCTATACGAGGGGTTTTAACCCTTTTTCGGCCGCCAGCGGGGGGTTAAAACCGCACAGCTAGTGGCCGAATACCGCGGTAAAACAGCGCTAAAAATAGCGCTGTTTTACCTCCGACGCCCCCTACCGCCCCAGTGTGAAAGGGGCCTAAAAACTTAACTTATATCACCGCCGGGCAATTAGGGGGTTAAACCTTTATAAGGTAATAAACGGCGGGTGCCCTAAAATTATAAAAAACAAACTAACCAGCGTCACTCGTAACAGTTATACGGTGATCACTGGTGAAAGGGTTAACTAGGGGGCAATCAAGGGGTTAAAACCTTTATTAGGTAGTATATGGGGGTCCCTGTCGCTATAAAACACTGACAGCGAACCTATATGCTTACCTCCCTAACTAGCGTCACCTGTGTCACTAATACAGCGATCAGAAAAATGTTCGCTTAGCGACACTGGCGATGGGGGGTGATCAAGGGGTTAACCTTAGGGGGGGTTAGGGGGGTACCCTAGACCTAAAGGGGGCTAACCTAACTGCCCTAACACTTATAACTGTCACAAACTGACACCAATGCAAAAAAAAAACTGCTATTGGTGTCAGTGTGACAGGGGGTACAGGGGGGTGATGGGGGGTGAAAAGTGTGCCTGGCGTGTTCTACTGTTAGTGTAGTGTTGGTGTAACTTACATTGATATCTTCTCTCCTCAGCGCCGGATCGAAAAGACCGGCTCGAGGAGGGATGACATCACTTCCTCTCCCTCTGTTTACATTACAGAGGGAAAGGAAGCTTTTCATTCGCCGGGAGCGATCGGGAGGGGGTGGCCACGAATGGATGGCCTCCCCCTCACCTCTCATCGCCCGGGAAGAAATGGCGACCGCCTCGGGCACCGGGGGGGGTCCAATCGGACCCCCCACCCGCGGAAGGCAGATCACGTATATGTACGTGATTCTGCCTGTCCGTGCCACCTTGCTGACGTATATCGGCGTGAGGCAGTCGTCAAGTGGTTAACTTGTAAACAAATGCACATCTCAAAGAGGCTTGGTACTTAAGTGGTTACTGTTTATTTTTCCCAAAAAATTGTGTTTGAAAGACCGCTCCGCAAATGCAATGTGACATGAAATTTTGCAGCTACCGTCATTTTATTCTCTAGGGTCTCTGCTAGAAAAATATGTATAATTTTTGGAGGTTCTAAGTAATTTTCTAGCAAAAAAAATTGATTTTAACTTGTAAGCAACAAGTGTCAGAAAAAGATTGTCTTTAAGTGGTTAAACTGACCATTTACAAAACAGAGTTCATCCCTTTGATCTAAAAGCACCAAATGATAGTTTGTTGTTATCTCCCAGCAATGACAATGTTGATAAACATTTGGCAGCTTTTTTAAAAATTTTATTTGACAGCTGAGTGAGCAGAGAGTGGCTCTGCACTTGTTACATGAATGAATCATGTAAATCCTGGATTAACATTGTGAGGGGGGTTTATTATTATTATTATTATTATTATTTTTCTGCCAGTAAATACCTTGTACAGCCCACTTCCTGTTTCTTGTTGGCTAAAATTATGTCATAATGCACAGCTCTCACTCACTTTGCCAGGATGGGGGGGGGGGGTAGGATGGGATGAGTCATAAGAGGGCCAATGAAAGCTGCAGAGTTCGGGGTGTGCCTTGTAAATCCAGGAAGTGAACAGGCAGCAGCTTCGGCTGCCCAGTTAAAATGGTTATTGCCAGGCTCGGTGGAGGAAGATTTCTGCAGCATATGTGGTACATACATACATACATACAGCTTCAGAATGGCAAAGATTTTATTACAAATTATGTGAGCAGACTGCAGCTCTGGTGTCGGTGCAATGAACCGTGTCCCCTGATTGGTGATGGTGCGAGGAACAGTGCCCAAAGGGCCAGATAAAAGCAAGCAAAGGGCCGCAGTTTGGAGACCAATGCTGTAGGGTAAAGAGAGGGTCACCTTTCTCTGTAGTTTCAGTGTTGGCTTAGCCTGCAGCTCTGGCTGCACATATGCGATTACCTACTATATGTATGTTACATATTTACACATGGGGGAAAAACTCTTGTGATTTCACACTTTTTTTTGTGGAAAAATAGAAGTGACAAAGCTTCACGTGTGTGTGTGTGTGTGTGTGTGTGTCTGTTTTTTTTAACACATTTTACCTGCTCTGTGTAATGGTATTGCACAGAGCAGCCCGGATCCTTCTCTTCTAGGGTCTCCCACTGGCGCTCCAGGCTCCTCCTTTTTGGCAAGTGCCCACATAGAAAGCTGCTTTCTATGGGGGCACTCATACAGGCTTGTTCTCGGGCCAACCTGTCTGCGACTATAGATAGGCTCTGCCCTGTGCCCTCATCGCAGCATTTGATTGACATCAGTGGGAGCCTGCTATCGCTCTGCCCAGTAAGGAGGGAGGAGATGGTGGCTAGAGCAGCTGCTCTTGTGCACATTGCGGGATCTAGATTGGGTTCAGGTAAGTTTAAATGGGGGTCTGGAAGGATCCTGCAGCAAATAAGGTTTTTCACATTTTGCATGAAGTTAAAAAAACCTTAAGGCTTTAGAACTACTTTAATTCTTCTAACTGGTAGTGTAATGCCTTTTTTTTTTTTTTTTTTTTTTACTTTTACACCACTTTCCACAGTGTTGACATTTTAGATTATAATACATTGACCGTGTTATATTTAATAGTGACACTATATTTTTTTTTTGTTTTTTGCAGTATGAAGTGTAACAGAACAGAAACTACCACCTGAAACTGCTGCTTCACGTTCAGATCAGTCAAGGAACATCTGCCACAATCGTAACTAATAACACCAAAGAGAATTTGCGCTGAAGACACAACGCTTGATCTGAAACAAGAAGTTTGTGCCTACCTAACAGCTACACAAGAGCACTTCCCAACGCTGCTATTAGTCTTTGTTTTATTCTCAGCGCTGTACTCTGCTTTTGCATTGTGCAGCGGGAGTTGTCTTTCTTAGCTCGATAGATCCTTTTCTCTCACTGTCTCTTTTTAAATACTAGCAACTGACAACCTTTTTGAAGCATCTGCTGGCCGCAAGAATTGGTAAATACTACTGAAAGTGCAATACCTGGTATTTCAAGAAGGTGGGTTTGCGTCATAAACAATAACTGCACTAGGATTTCCTTGTGAGCTCACAAATCATTGGTTGCATACCTAATGACTTTTGCCTAATTACCTAACCTTGCTTTACATTGCTAATGTTGCAATGCTTAAAAAGTGTGTAAACTGCATCTGGATTGTTTCCGTTTCCATATTTGTCTGGAGGTTTTTAGGGTGTTTTTTTTTTTTTTTTTTTTCTTTTTCTTCTTTCCCCCCCTCTTCCACATGGTTCCCTCGTTTGAGAGGAACAAATACAGTGGGAAAAAATACAGAATCTTGGGCAGTTTCTCCAGTACAGTTAAGCAGTGGCAATTGGCATGGGGACTTGCAGATAAGAGCCACAATGCTTCATGCAGTATGTGGGATTCAGACTTGGGTCCCATTCATGTTATGGTGATTTGTTGCTGTGCGTTAACGCATGTGTCATGGCATCTGTCCACATGCGTTGTCAAGGCAACCTATTTATTTTTAATGTGCTACTAGTAAACCACAATGGATGAAAAGGCACATAATCTTCTTTTTTTTTTTTTTTTTTTTTTTTTTTTTTTTTTTTTTTCTTAAATGTGGTGCATCACAACACAGTATATGCCTTGTGTGCTGTGATGCATTCTGGCCTACTGTACAGTATGTTGGCGTGCCATTCGCAAGGACTGACACTGCATTGCATAGTGCTGGCGTGTTGCCTTATGCAATGCATAAATTAACGGGTGCGTTTTAGTGTACATTGGCCGAATGCACAAGTGGACTGTACCTTTTAAAGTAAAGAGTCTTTAAAGTTTTAAAACATACTAATTACTTGAATTTTAATTGAGACTGTGCTTTAACACACCACTTTTGGCCGGATGCTTTTATGTTGTGGCTCAGTGAACCTGTAGCACTAGAAATGTGGGTTGCCTCTGCCAGCCTCTTCCAAAAAATTTTTTTGGCTGTGGCCAATGATCCTCTAGCTGCTTTCTTGGCAGATCATCAATCTGAAAGGAGTATGTAGGCCGGGAGTTCTAATTGACTGGCTGCATAAAGTTGGGGAAGGTGTATTGGAACATTGTCTTGTGAGGTGTTAAATGCTCACCTCAGTGATATTGCTGTAGAATTTGATTTGTACCTGCTGAATCACTCAGTGAGTAATGTACCTCTGGTACTGTCTCTCGTAAATAAAATTCCAGTCATTTACCACTAGTTTGTTCGTTCACAGAACACCTTGTATTTCACCACGTGAAACTAATGCAAGGTGAAAGGGCAACTAAATGACAGGGCCTCTTCACGAGAGCTGAAGCAAATTGATGAATTCTCCAGTAATTGCAATGGAGGTGAGCATTTAACACAACTCACAAGAGGTAACTTTATAAGTGTATGTCTGGAGCTCTGCTTTAAGGTCAGTTCAAGAAAATATCCTGCCAATTAACCACTTTGCTTTCTAAATCCTTATAGCAATATGCCTCTGTTTTCTGAAACTATAAGATTTTCTAAAGGGTGTTTTTTTTTTTTTTTTTTTTTTTTTGTTTATTTTTTTTATTGATATTATAAACTTTTTAATTGGGTGTGTTTTTCGAGCATTTTATCTACTCCTATGTGCTGTCTAAAGCTGGATACAGTTTTTTGTTTGTTTTTTTTTCTTTTCGTTTAGCCAGCAGTTTGAACGAAAAAAACTGATACATTCCTGTATCGGCACAAGCGATGTTGATGCAGGGATTTCTCCTGCTGAGACCTTGTATTCTGACAGGACTCCTCCTTACATCAGAATATACCAATCAATGGCTGTGAGGGCTGATTGAATGCTGGTTTTCCAGCATGCCTGTTCTAAAGAAGCTGGCTGTAAGACTGGCTTTTGTTGAACAGACAACTATACACGTGTACATTTAAAGTCAGCCAGTTCCTGCTGAACCAGCTGAATGTGGGTCATATATACTGGGCTTAAAGTGGCACCTCCCAACACATTCCAGAATTGTTTTTTTAGCAGATTTGTTTACACATTAATTTTATAGAGACCAACCCCCTCTTATCCCACCCTGCAAAAAAAAAAAAAAAAGAAATGGTGTCTAGTACCTGCAGCAGCTTCCAATGCACCTTCATTTATGGTTGAATGGGAGGCTGTTCTATTACTGTTAAAGCTCCAATACATCAAGTAGTGTCAGAGCTTGTTCACCATACTCTGTAATATCTTTTGTTTCCCTTTTTTTATAGTAGCCCTACAGTGAAATGGGTGTTGACTGCTGATAATTTTGACGGCTTTAATTACAATGAAAAATATCCTGTTAAAAAATTTGGATTAGTAAAGCTGGTTACTAAAGGATATTTTCACGACTGAAATATGGCATTGCTCTAGTGTGCTTGCCCAACATCTGTTTACTTGGTTGCCAATGGACTGTTTCCATGGCTGTTCTGCCATTGACTCATTTTGACCAAACCTAACAATTTGTGGTGTCCTTCGCTATTCTTGATCATTAGGAGCACAGAGAATCCAACCGAAGTTGCTAGAGCGCTTCACTTGGCCTGTGCCACAAACTGCTTTTAGGATTGAAACTTGTGTTCGCCTCGAGCTGGCATCTGGTTTTGTGCAGATTCACATTTAACAAGACCCTGTCAGTTTTTTTAATTTTAGGTCCCTGCAATAGACCAGGTATGTCTTTTCCAGTGGTCCATTTCTCCTACACCTCAACATTCCAGCCTCACCCTCCACATTCCAGCCTCAGAAAACCATTTGATACCTTTAAAGAATAGCTAGCTGTGTCCCTCATTGTGTGGGTTCTTCCTGGGATCCCCCAACACCCCATCTATTCCATGTCACTGCTGAGATCTTCATTGGTGGAGGCTTTAGAAAGGGACCTGATTGCAGTTGCTTTTAGAAGTGGTGAATGCCAAAGAGGCTTTCAGAGGCTGCAGTGTTGGAACAGAGGAGATAGTGTTCTAAATCAAATCATTGAGAGACTTGACAAGGTGTCCTTAAAGTCCCTGACAGACTAGTCCAAAGTTGCAGACCTAATAGGTCTTTTAATATGTTTGCTTAAGTATACAAGTGACTGTTTTTTTGTGTGTGGGTCCCCCCCCCCCCCTGTAGAAGGGAGTGAAAAACCTAGGGAAACATTGAATATTGATAAAAATGGATAAAGAATGAATGCATGATTCACTAACTTTTTCTTATGCAGGGCAGCTTGGCAACTATAATATTAGGGATCATGCTTAGGTTGTGTAACAGTGTTTCTGATGGAACATAACATTGTGGTACGATTTGCATAGTAAAACCAATTTACATAAAATCATTTTGGATTGTTGTAATCTAGTTGTCTGGTCTGCTGCACCTGTAATGCTGAATGTTAAACCTGCATCTTGAATGGTAACCTGTGTGGATTATTTTTTTTTTTTTTTTTTTTTTTTTTTTTTTTAATGGATTGGATGTGTGTTGCTTGGGGTTTTTTTTTATTTCATTTTTTTTTTATTTTGAGTGAAATAGAGAGAGAGAGAGTAGTGCTTTGTGGGAGTTGTGACGCTTGTATTCTTGTCTTTCCTGTGTTGCTACCCATCTTCCATCCTGCGTCCCTTCATACTCGTGAGTTAAATAAATTGGCATTTCATTGTTCATAGTCCTGAACCCTAACCTGTTTACATACCCTAAAGCTGCCATCTTGCAAGCTTTTTGCTTTTACAGCTGCATGTGAATTGATCAGGTTGTCTTGTTTGATTTTGTTATATGCAGCATTGTAAAATTAAGTTGAATCAGGAATAGGAACATGGCAAGCACCTGGAAAGAATTTGTTGAATTTTCCATGCCGTCTTCTCCCCCTACTGCTTACGTTAGTGCCAACCTGGGCAATGCATCTCCTGTCGGACTGACTTTATCACCTTATGGCCGATCAGTAAGTTATTTCACCGTATTAGTTTAATGATTTATCCCCCACTTAAGCCCATGCAGAACCTGTGGCACATGCCAAGGTGACTTTATTTATTTTTATTTTACCATTTCCATCAATCCATTAGCGTTTTCACATCCCTTTTTTTTTTTTTTTTTTTTCCTCTTCTTCGCGTTGCATAGTTATAACTTGCCATCTAATTTATTTTTTCTCTATCTTTTGATTCTGGATTTTTCCCCTTTAGTAGTTCTCATGCCATTGTTCACTTTTTAAACATATTTTATCAGAGTTTTGTGGCAGTTTTTTTCTATTTGTAATTAGAATATAGTTCAATCTTAATTTTAACCCTACTTTCCCTCAAGGTGTTTTATGTATATATTTATCCGTTCCACCTGTTTTTCCTTGCAGTTTCCTTGCTAGCTATCTGGTAGAGCAGCGGTCCCCAGCCTCCCTTGGGGAGGGGGGGGGGGGGTCAACCTGTAATATTAAATATATCTTTAAAAGTTTCACTTTAGATAGAAGTACAGCAGCTGATCTGTCCAGACAATCAACAGAGTCCAGCATGAAAAAGATACTGATTGTTGTAATCAAATGAAAAGCACAGAATAAAAAGAATAAAATGAACACGAGAGCTATCCATGCACCTGGAGTTGTGGGCAAACTTGAATTCTAAAATTGTCAGTTATCTACTGAATAACTGCTAAAGGCTAGCTCCTTGTCCAGGCTAGAAACCCAGTGCCTGTAAAAGAGGGGCACCAGGGAGCAGTGTAGTATAGTTTTGATGTGACTTAAACAGTTAAATACACTCACAGGCACTCTGTAAACAAAGGCATGTTACTGTAGAGAGAATGTACAGGGTCTAGAGTGCAGGATGGATGGGAGACTTCGTAAACCGCTGCAGGCGGATTCCTATACTGGAGTTGGTGTAAAGACCGCTGGAGCCGCTCCAGAATTCCTTCTTGTAGCACAGCCAGTGAACTGTCTGGAGTGCCCTCTGGTGGTGAGAGGGTGGTAGTGCAAGAAGTGCTGGTTCGCGCTGCCAACCGCCTGGCACTAGTCTGCGGCCCAGGGGTCGGAGACCCCTATGGTATAGTGTTACACAAATGAATGAGCATTATGTGTAGCTGTGTACAGGTAGATTCTTTGGAGGGGAAGATGGCGACTGTTCTGCTGCAGATTGCTGCAGTGCTTCAACTGGCTTTTTTTTTCTTTTTTTTTTTTTTAATACTGTATGTGGGGAGCAGAGACTGTTCTTTTGCTAAATGTTTAAAATACTACTTGCCCCCTAACTGCTCTTTACAGAATGGTGCTTCTAGTACTCCCAGTTGCTCATTGCTGCTTGGGCTATAATCCTCCACATGGCCTTATTCATAGACTGAATTGTGTGAACTGGTTGTATCCTATGCGAATATTTATGATGTATGTCTGGACAAAACAGAGCAGAGACCAGTTAGAACCTGTCTGGTTTTACACCATGTTCATTTACAAGGTAGATTGCCTTTTGTGTCTTTGAAACGTAAAGTGGAGGGCAATCGGCTCATTGGGGCATGAATAGAAAAAAAACAAACACAGGTTTTAACCATGTCCCATTCACACTTGTTAATTAGGCTGTTTCCTATTAGCTGCAGGAGACCCATGTTATCGCCCATGCATAGATTTCCTATGGATGATTGGCCCTGGACATATGGACCTTCAGGCTCCATTAATACCTGAGTAAAGCGTTTTCAGGCAGAAAGTCATGCAATTTTGACACGTTTTTGCCGCGATTTTGTACAGTTCAAAAGGTAACCAATGCAAAAAGCAGAAAAACGCCCAGATCTGCCTAAAAAAAAAAGTCCCAGAACTTATTTTGAGCTTCAGGCGTTTTGGAGTGGAGATGTGAACCATCTCCAAAGAGAATAATTTATTCTTTCCCCTCCCAGTGTTTTGTAGCTTGCGGCTTCAAGCTACAAAACGCTCAGGTGTGAATGGGGCCTCGGTACATCTGGGTCTCCTGCAGCTAATGGCAAATGGCTGCATTTGCAAATGTGAATGGGGCCTTGCATATGAGTCTTTTTTTTTTTTTTTTTTTTAAATTTTTTTAAGCATTTTTCTATTCTGTACTAAAATTACTTTTTAAAGGATAAATTTGCCTTTTGTAACCACCATACAGAGTGTAACATGTTACAAATGCACTGGCCCCTGTACCTCCATCCAGTCCCTATTTTCATAGTGACTGGGGGCTCGTCCGGCACCGTCATCCTTTCAGTGTTTTGTGAATGGAAAAACAAGTCCTGACAGCCTTTCTGGCTGTCAGCTTGTAACTCTTAGACCCCTTTCACACTGAAGGCGCCTTTCAGGCACTTTAGCGCTAAAAATAGCGCCTGTAAAGCACCTTAAGCCTCGGTGCGCCTGCAGGACCAAAAAAAGTCATACAAGCTGCGTCTTTGGGGCGGTGCGGGAGCGGTGTACACACCTCTCCTAAACCGGCCCTACCATTGAAATCAATGGGCAGTGCTGCCAAAGCGATTCCGCAGCTGAGCTTTTAACCCCTTGTTAACCCCATTGGGATTAAAGGCGCCCCGCACAGTACCGCTAAAACTAGTGGCACTTTACGGCTAACGCAGCCGCGCTACCAGTGTGGAAGGGGTCTTGATGAACTACCAGAGTGGATGTTGAGTGCTGTGGTAGTTCACTGTGCTTCCTGTCAGTGTAACTGCTTGTTTGTATTTGAGGTCTGCCGGACCTTGGCATTACACCTACAATCTGATTGTAGGTGCTTTACAGGTCCCTAACAAACAAAATGAGAGAGAGAGAGATATCTTTATCTATCAGGGCTGAAGCAACTAATCGATTATGAAAATAATCGATTAATCGGCCAGTAACATAATGGGGTTAAAAAAACTAAAATGAGACCTTTATAGTACAAAAAGAGCAAATAATCGCTACTGTAGATATTACTTTCACAGTTCTACAGTACAAAAATGAGCCCCTTACAGTAGTGATTATCTGCTTTTTTTTTTTTTTTTTTTTTTTTTTTTTACTATAAAGGGCTCATTTTATTTATTTAACCCCATTATTTTACTAAACGTCTTAGACCTGGTTCATATCTACAGTATGTGTGTTTTTTGGTGCTTTTTCCAGAAACACTACAGTTCATTTACATGGTTTCCTATGGGACACGTTCACATCTATGCTTTTTTCAGCCACTGCCTGTTTGGAAAGGGTCAGACTTTTTTTAACGCAGAACGGTGCTTTTTTGGTTCAATATACTTCAATGGAGAAGCTGTAGAAAAGCATGTAATGCGTTTTTGCAGCAATTTGTATTTTTTAATCTGCCCAACAACAAATTGGCCAAAAAAATATGCAAAAACGCAAATTGCAGCAAAAGCACTGCAGAAACAGATCACAAGCAAACTGCATAGGTGTGTACCGAGCCTTATACTGGCCACATCGATCGATTTTCAGACGAGAATATTGAGACGAAAAATCTTTATACATTCGCTGAATGAAAGAATGTTGTTTGAAATTTTCACTTGCTTTTAACATTTGTTTTGTTTAAAATGAATGTAATCTCTGAACGAAAACCACATACACTGTCTGAAAATTTCCTTTGACCAAGAAGTTTTCTATTTCCAAATTTTCCTGTCACTGTGGTTGTAAATGAACGTCGATTTGACCTCACTAACAATTAGAAAATTGAAAACGAACGTTCTTAAATTTAACAGTTTTTTTTTTTTTTTGTTTGTTTTTCTTTTTTTTGAAGGAAGACTTTGTTTTTTTTTACTACAAAAATTTGATCCGAGTCTGATATTTACCAGATTCACCCTTTAATAGTATGTTACAGTATATCTCTCTTCTGTCTGTTATTCTCAGAGTGGATTAGATATATATATATATATATATATATATATATATATATATATATATATATATATAATTAATATATATATTTATTTATTTACCACTGCATAGAGATATTTAAGAATAAATTACCTTTTTTAAAAAAAACTTTACATATTAACTAAATTATACACCACACTTTCTTTTGATTATTAATCGATTATGAAAATAATTGTTAGTGTCGTGTGTGTGTATATATATATATATATATATATATATATATATATATATATATATATATATATATATATAATTTTTTTTTTTTTTGTAAAAGTGAACTTCTTTAAATTCCACATTTTAAGATCCACAATACACTGCTTTCTGAATATTTTAGCTTTCTTGTTTAGGCCAAGTAAAGACTAGTTTTCTCTGTGGAGGTGACCATCTTGGTTGTAGTCATGGTTTTGCTTCCTTATGTAAGAACTGCTCAGCCAACCTCCAGCACCACTGGACCCAACCCATTGATTGTTTATCTTGATGGTTAGTGGGAGTTCGATCATGAAGCTGCAGGAAGGGTGCAGCAATATACAGGTGAACTGTGGTCACTCTTGTATGTAAAGGGGTCACAATGCATCGCCCGTTTCAGTAAAAGCCGGCCGACATTTGGCCCGTGTGTAAGGCAGCCGGTTCGACAGAAGCCTTCTGTTGGATGAGAGTGCTGACCGGAGTGTTCTGGCGGTGGGGCAGTTCCCCTGTCAGAACAAAACAGCAGGGAATATTGCTGTAATAAGGTTGGTTAGTTTAGTTTTTTTGTTTTTTTTTCCACTCAACCCATTGCTTTGAACGAAAATAAACTAGTGATGTGTACCAGGCTTTTGTTCCTTTTAAAGTGAGTGTCTTTGTAAAAGGGCACCCCTCTCCTGTCTTGTTACAGCTAGCACTGGCTGGTGCTTGATAAGTTGAGCAGTGACATGACTCCGATGGGTCTTGCGATTTGTGAACCTTGGTATGGAAATGATCTGTCAGTCTTTTAATGTTCATCATTGTGATACATATACAAAGTAGAATGTTAGGTGCAAATAAAAAAATAGAGGCCATGTGCCTACATTTTTTAAGACTATAATAAAGTTATCTTGCTATTTCCTGCTACCGTCTGCGGCTGAAGAAACTCTCCACAGAGTATACCCCTACATTTTTGTACATCTTTGCTTCAGTAATACGTACATGGGTATGATGACCACCATCTAGAAATCAGTTTACCAAAACATTGAGGAAACAAGGCAACGTAAAATGCTCTCTACAGTCATTTTCAAAGATTTAAAACGTTTCTGCTGTAAATGTCATTGTGACCATATGCATTGTAACCAGATTGTACCTTTCCTTTAGATTTATCAACTTTTATTTAGGGCAAGGGCCTATCTTTCTGTGTATACATTGCATTTAAATGTTGTTTAGTAAACCCTTGCCCTATAATAGTTGCCATGTACAATCTACAGTTTGTGTATAGAAAAAATGTTTTATTACTGTCCTTTTCTCACTGGGTAAATTTGCACTCCCTTTTTTGTGACCATTGTCGCAAGTTATGGGAATAAAGTCTGGTTGAGGAAAAGTCACATGACCTCTTTATATGAGGTTGGTGACTGCTGTTTATTATAAATGGGCCCCCTAATCCTTTATCTGCCACTTTTTTGGTTTCTCAGCACAACAGCCTGTAACAAGTGTATTTAAATTGTTCTTACAATTTTTAAATCCTTGTGAAATCCTACAGGACACAGTGCATGGAGCACTTGCCCCTTTATGATCTGATCAATAATTGATGAGCCCCCTTGGCTGTAGAGGATCTAGTTCAGTGACCATAAGGAAGGGCTACAGTGCTGGCTATAGTCCCCTAAGGGAATGCCCATAAATTAGACTTCAACCTCGTGGAGCTACAGCCAGCACACAAGAAGAAAAATGTTTTATGCAGTGCAGCCACAGTTTAAAATGGGAGCAAATGCTCCATGAACTTGTGAAATCATCTGGGAGAACAAGGATTTAAAGTGTGATTCTACTTTCATGGGAAAGTAGCAAATAAAATTATAGTGTATACAATTGTAACACAAGTCTTATTGTAATTTTAGCCTGCATTTGCACCTGAGCGTTTCGTCTTCGGGCAGAAAGTCGCGTTTTTTTTCACGGTTTTTGCTGCCATTTTTTGCACAGGTCAAATGGTCACCAATGTAAAACAGAAAGACGCCTGTAATCTGCCCAAAAAGAAGCTCATGTACTTTTTTGAGCTTCAGGCATTTGGCTTAAGGCTGCATTCACACATGAGTGTTTTTCAGCTTGTGAAACGCCCGAAAAAACACACAAGCAAAATTCCATTTATTTAAATGGCCCCTTTTTCACATTTGAGCATTTTGTAGCCTTAAGCAAAATGCTTGAAGCTCAAAAAAGTACATGAGCTTCTCTTTCGGCAGGTTACAGGTATTTTTCTCTTTTTTTTTTTTTTTTTTTTTACACTGGTGACCTTTTGACCTAAGCAAAGTCGCGCAATTTTCTGCCTCAAAATGAAATGTTCATGTGTGAATGCAGCCTGAAGGTTATTCAAAATTTACCTTTCCTTTTCAGTCTGCAGCACTGTCATTTTCTGTTAATTGCAATGCGATATGACAACCATCAGTGTACAGAACTCCCCTAGAAATGTATCCCAATGCTTGTGTGATCAGCTTACTGATTTGCCCAGAAGTCTGCACTAAGATACAAGTCAGATTTTTGGGCATTCCATGCAAGAAAAATGTACTGTTTGGTGAGATATTCCCAATCGGAAATCACATCTAAAGGGATGCAGATCCTGCCATTTTCCTCAAAGTTCTGCAGGTGACGCAGCTCATTTGATAGTTATAAAATCAGTTCCATACAGATTCACTCAGGACATGGACACTGACAAACAGACAGCTATGTCTTCTGAAGAACAAAAGGTAGGAATCCTCAACAAAGTTTGTTAAAATCCCTGCAGTGTACATTGAGCACCCAAAAGGGAATAGTGTTTTGAGAGAGAGGAAAAAAAAAGTGTAGTTACTCTTTAAAAACTGTGGCAGTATTACTAGATTAACCATACTTTCCCTTATGTTTGTCATGAAATTAAAGTGACTGTAAACTATCACCTTGTAAAACCCATTCAGTTTAAAATATAAATGAAAGGCAAAACATCTTTGTATAGATCTAAAAAAAATGAATACTACTTTTTTATTTATAAATTTTAATTTTTTTTTTTATAAGTGATCACATTCCCTCTGTTTTCAACTGCATAAGAGCTGGGGGAGGAGAAGCAGCAGCACACTAAGCTTCTCGGTGAATGGCTATGGGGGGGGGGGGGGGGGGGCTCTGGCAGGACAAGTCTGATCATGGAGGAGAGTACTCAGAGTTCCCAGCATAGGTAGAGAAATGACCACACTGTGTTCTCCTGATTTAGTGTGGTCAGTTTGTAATGGGAAAGCAAGGAGACTAGCGGGAACACCAGAGATTTCACATAAAGGAATCAATGCAAAGAACTGGATACTTTCTCCTGCAAGTACATGGTACAGCAGGCACATATCAGGAATATGAAATGTTGAGGTAACAAACACGTTAAACATCTTTGAGAGTAGGCTCTGATAAAAGCAGTCACTCCCAGGCTTGTGTGCTGTTCCAGAGCTATGACACTTTGGCCTAGGAAATGGTATTTGACATGAATGGGGAATGGCTGGTTCCATTGGAGCAGCCTTGTGCAGTTTTACTTTGCCGTGATAGTCAATTTAATTTCAGATAAAGTCATTTTTTTAGTTGGAAGGGAGGTGTATTATCTACAGAAACTGTAGTGTTTTGTTTTTTTTTGTCTAGTAATGGGGTCCCTTTTTTTTTTTTTTTTTTTGTGTGTGTGTATTGTGTGTTTTTTTTTTTTTTTTAATTTATAATGGTGCTGTCTTCTCTTTTTACTTATGTGACTTTATCACAGCTGTATGTGATGGAGAAACTCTATACTCTATCATCAGAACCCCTCACCCCATCTGCTGCTGTCCCTGTTACTCATACCTCAAGTTCTTATGGGTCTAAAAAGCAGAAGAGGACCCCTTTGTACCAGAGATCTGTAAGTCGGGCCATGTATAAGCACACGGCATGGCTTTGCAAAGTTGGAAGATGTGTGCACGGTTTGCTTATAACACACTAAGCTTTTTCATGTGTGTTTTCTGTTGCTTTACAGTGCTATGGCTTCCATTTTTGGTACTTATTGGATTTAGTACTGGACAGTGCTGCATGACTAACTTTCTTCCCCTAAAACTATCACGATTGCTTGGCAGGATCGAGATGGGAGAGCATTCCGGTGATCCTCATTACTCTGGACTGGTGCCGGTAGATGGACCTTGACCATACTCTGGCAGAAGCTCCATGTGGTCTTTCCGATCTACCTGATCTTCTGTCCCAAGAAACGGTTTACTGTCCTGCGTAACGATTGCTGGCTTTTTTGGCATTGCTGTTGAAACCCAGGTCTTGAGGGACAGGGGTCTTTCTGACTCTGACCCCCCACAATGTAAAATCCACCAAGTCCACTTTTTAAAAGATCTACATTACACTTTGAAGACATTTGGTTTAGGGGGAGAAACTTGCATCCCAGAAAACTCCTAGGGATGCATCCTGACCATTTTGCAATCAGGCCTTTATCAACAAATTATGATCAAAGGTCATGTCTCAGCACTTATGCTTTCATTCTGACTACAAATAGTCACTCATTTACATATATAAAAAGACCTTTTTGTTCAGGGTGTTTCTCATGTGGTTCCACCATGTGCCCTCCAGTGTCTCTCCATAGCATCTGAATTTTGTTTTCAAAGCAAAAATCATGCTATGAACCTATCGGGGCTATTTCCCTTTCCACACTCGCCAAGTGTTCCTTGTTTCCATCACGTCTGTGATGTGTCTCTCAGCTGACAGCTTTGTCCGGTAAGAAACCTTTTCAGGTCTTGCACAAGGACCAGGTCTTATTGAGGTCCTGAGCTGCCTTCCTTTCCAGGGTAGTTTTAGCTGTTCACCTTAACCAGGGCATTGTGCTTCTGTCCTTCTGGCCCAAGTACATCAGATTTCTCTTCATTGTCTGGATGTAGTTTGAGCTGTGTATTTACCAAGCAGCCGCTGCCTCCATATGAGACTAACTGTCATTCCTGATGGTTCCCATAAAGGGGAGCCATCTTTTCATAAATTCATTAATTGATTTTGCCCACTTCTCAGTTGGACTGCTTTGGGGTGTCCCAATTATCACTGAATCTGTGTCCCCCAATGAACAAGGTTCGCTATGGGGCCTGATCCCCACCAGCGTTTATGGTCTTACATTCTGCACTAAAAAACTGAGGCATGCTGGTAGTTGAAGGGGACAACTCTCTGTCCCAACAAACCTTTCTGTATTTTTTATGGTACAGAAATCCTATTTTATCCAGGTGCAACTTTTTTTCTTTTTTTTTTTTTTTTTGTGCTTTTAGTAGTAGTGTCCTTATGAACTGTAACTTCCAAAATGTGTAACCAGCAGTGACAGGTGCTTTAGGCACTCTGACTTGATGGGTACTGTTAAACCTGAAGTATATAAAGTAGCCAAACACAAACCCTCCACCCCCTGCCAATATAAAAAAAAATCCCTTTTTTATATTGCAGAGGGTTCCTAATTTTAAGTGTTCATTAGTCACCTGATTTATCTGATGTAGTATAATGCAAACTTGCATGCAATTTTTACGAAGACCAGAAACTGTCTGATTTATGTGTTCCTGGCCTTTAGAACAGATTTGGACAAAACTTGCTTCATTCAAAATAAGAAATCAGAATGTCACATTATTGTGATGAAGAATCTAGTACATCCTTATGCAAAGCAGAGATTTAGGATGTTCTTTGCTCAGTAGTCCTCTTGCGCTACCCCTAATAATAATAATTTTTTTTTTCCTAACATTGATTTGTGTGTTCACTTATTTGTACTTTTTATGCTTTTGTAATTCATAAGTTCACTTTTTTGCTTTTGTTACAACTGAGCGAGCTACATATATTACATATTGTGCCATTTTTAACATAGGTTTGTGTGCGGGTTTCTTTCTTTTTTTTTCTTTTCTCCTCTCCTTCTCTCCTCCCTTTTTTTCTTTTTCTCCTTTTTCTCTTTTTTCTATTTCCGTGTTTTTTTTTTTCAAATATGTATAACTACATTTATCTTTTAAACTAGATGAGCTTTGACCCAAATCTTCTCCACAACAATGGACATAATGGGTACCCGAATGGTACGTCTGCATTGCGTGAAACTGGCATAATTGAAAAATTGCTTACATCCTATGGATTTATTCAATGTTCAGAACGCCAGGCCAGACTCTTCTTCCACTGCTCTCAATACAATGGAAACTTGCAAGAACTTAAAGTAGGAGGTAAGAAATGGTTAGAAAATGGGCAAGCTGCTATTTCATCTATACTTTTTTCATCTATACTTTACCCCTGACTTTCATGTTCTAAAAGTATATGTAAACTCTAAGGCTATAGCAATACACACTCGGTTTTTTTCATGTTTTTAGCCTGTTGGCCTGAAAGAGGAAGCAATTTTGGGGTCCCCAATCATAGATGGAACCAAACACTGGCTAGAGGCAACTTTCCTGCTGACTGTTTTGTTTAGGCAACCACAGCACCTGCAGCTGCACGAATACCCTAATGGTGACTGCATGTAATTGGATGCTGTAGTGCCCACAGGACCGGCCACCCATGGCCTCAATTTCAGGCAGTTCAGCAGAAATTCGAGCGGGGTATAACCAGCCTTCACAACAAACTTCTTCTTTCACCTCCTTTTTGGGCTCTTAATAAACATTTGAAAGCAGTTTGGTTATATTTCTGCAAAAAAAAAAAAAAAAAAACACTTTCAGGTTTTTCTGTAATGGAGAAAGCTTGTGCTGTTCTGTGCTCAAAGTATGTGATAAAGGAAAAAAAAAATTGCTCAACAGCCCCTAGCTTTTTCCTATAGTGGCATGCACCCTGAATCACCTCAAGGTGTAAATGTGTATAAATGTGCTACGCTGAAAACTATGAAAAGATCTATGTTTTCATATAGCATCACAATAAAGATCTCACTCAAACGTGTGTGTGTGTATAACCACTTGCCAATCGCAATATGTATGTGTTGCGGCTTGCATGGTTACAAGGGTTATGGCTGAAGCTATCCGCCATAACCCTGTGTTTTTTTCCCCCCCCCCCCCCTCTGCGAATGGCTTTCTCATGAAAGCAATCAGTGGCTAAATAGCCGCTGGATTGCTTTCAGAAGCAGCAGGAGGGATCATCCCCACACAGAAGCAAACACATACATAAGTCACGCACCCATATGTAAACTGTTCGCCTCACACATGTGAGGTATCGTGCGAACGAAATAATTCTAGCTCTAGACCTCCTCTAACTCTAAACTGGTAACCTGTTAAAAAAAAAAAAAAAAATAAAAAAAAAAAAAAAATTTGTGTCGCCTATGGATATTTTTAAGTATTGCAGTTTGCCGCCATTCCAAAATACAGACTTAAACAAAGTGGCAGAAAAGGCTTGGTCGGCAAGTGGATAAAAGTGGTGATTATTTATCCAAAAACAACGCGTTACCCAAAACCACTCAAATTTTGCACTCAAATTGTTAAAAAGAAAAAAAAAAATTTCAAGTATAAATAGTTATTGGTGAAGAAAAAAAGATCCCAGTAGTGCAAAAAAAGTGTGCTTCAAGTGAGAAGACACAATCCTCCACTTTCCCCTTGAGGGTGAACGCTCACCTCCAGAAATTGACCCTTACCACAAAGGTCAATTAAGCATGTTGGCAGGCACCAGGACCCAGCGAACATCTTCAATCTGCTCCAGCTTGTATATGTAATCGGAGAAACCATAAATATCCATAAAACGTGGTTGTGAAGCTGGGTCTTATGGTCCCTCTAATTTGCCTATACACTCTAGTGGAAGGTGAAGGCTTGTGTC
>NC_133325.1:467208742-467226242 GCF_042186555.1 Aquarana catesbeiana
ACTCAAAAAGCATTTTATTAAAATAAATTTGATAAAAAATCTTCTTTTTTTATTTTTTTTTTTTTTTTTTTTTTTTTTATTATATCCACCCTGGCTTCACATGAGCAACCAACACCAGTTTGTGGTGGGAGATTTGGTCCAGTAGGGATGCTTTATCCCATCTTGACTGCAAATGTAGCCTAGAAACAAAGTACCCCCAAGCATTGCGTGATGCATTAAAGAATTTGGCATAAGGAGGTGAAAAGAGAAATGACAACCTGTTTCTTTCAGTATGTACTCCTGTATGTTATGATTGAATGAAGAGATCTATATGCACGTACCCTTGCTTTGTGCTGTTAAATAGTCCCAGCTGTTAAATTTTTTATTTTTTTTTACCCCATAGGAAGCCTTTGGGTTTATTGAAAGAGGGGATGTTGTAAAGGAGATATTCTTTCACTACAGTGAATTTAAAGGGGACCTTGAAGCCTTGCAACCAGGCGATGATGTGGAGTTCACCATCAAAGATCGAAATGTAAGCATAACTTATAGTTTTACCCTCTGTTGTGCTACCTGGGCTTTTCTGATTTCAATTTTTTTTCCCTGTAGGGTAAAGAAGTAGCAACTGATGTAAGGCTTCTACCTCAAGGAACTGTTATATTTGAAGATATCAGCATTGAACATTTTGAAGGAACAGTTACCAAAGTTATCCCTAAAGTACCCAACAAAAATCAAGTAATGCATATTAATAAATATCAGGTCTTTTTAGTCTGTTGTATTTCTGTGAGCTGTCTTAGTGTTTGCTAACCCCCCCCCCCCCCCCCCCCAATTATTCTGGAACTCGGTGTACTGTACTCCCAGACAGCAAATGGTTGATGAACTTTAGTCTGATCACCTGTCCCCTGCCTACTGTCTGAAGAGTATAATTTTCACACCCCTGCCTCCTTCTTGGCAGGTAAATACTCAAATGCTATGTGCAAAGTTAATTTGTGAATTTTATCTATTTATTTTTTTATCTTTACTCCAACAGAATGATCCTCTACCAGGACGGATAAAGGTTGATTTTGTTATTCCTAAAGAGCTTCCCTTTGGTGATAAAGATACCAAGTCTAAGGTGACCCTTTTAGAAGGCGATCACGTGCGGTTCAATATTTCAACTGACCGAAGGGACAAACTCGAGCGTGCCACAAACATAGAAGTTATTTCTGATACGTTCCAGTTTACAAATGAAGCCCGAGAGATGGTTAGTATTAACTTTTGGTCTTTCTTTTTTGTTGTAAAAGAAATTTCAAGAAAAACTGATTAGTGTCAAGACTTAGTGATGCTTTTTCTTGTTAAAACATGTTTTTTTTTCTATATTATACACTGAAGCAATATCTGCTTGTAAAATATAAATGTATGCCACCTGCTAGATGTAGCGCTGAGGTTCTTAATCGCACAGTTCAGGACACATGAGTTGATCCTTAGGCCATGGGTTATATGCGACTACCTTTTAAATGATTGGACACTGGCAAGAGCTTTCCTGAGACTGCCCCTGCCCACTCCATGAGGCGCCAGGTTTTTTAATTAATTTTTTTTTTTTTTTTTCTCCTCCCTAGTTGTGTAGTTCTATCCCCTGTGTTTTCTATTGGGAGAATTCTCTCTTTTCTACAGTCAGCTGTGGAAATCAGATTGGCTTTCAGTACAATCACAGGTCAAGTTTCGGCCCTATCACTATTCTTTCAGTATTCTTCCAAAGGCCTTTAGCCTCCCATTCACTGATCCGAACCTCTATGCAAGCGGCAACTTGCTTGCTCCCCCCTTATATACAGGGAACCGTACTTACTTGATCCTTCACCATGACAGAGTCGTGTTACAAACCAGTTCCATCCTTTTTGCTAAAGGTGATGTCGGCCTTACTTTTAAAACAGGACGTTATTTTGCCTTTTTTTTTTCTCTCAGCCTTGTTCAGCGGAAGAGAGACTACTGCATTCTTTGGACATTGTCCGGGCAGTCAAGGTTCATCTGTCTAGATCCGAGAATCAGACTTTTTTTTTTTTTTTTTTTTTTTTTTTTTTTTTTTTACCAAAAGGACCCAAGAAGGGGCAGGCGGCTTCCATTGCCAGTTGGGTCCGTCAATTGGTCATTCAGGCCTGCGGTCGGAAACATAAAGCTCCTCCCTTTTTAGAATGAGAGCTCATTCTACCAGGGGTGTAGGAACCTCCTGGGCTTTTCGCCATGTATCTGTGGCTCAGATTTGTACGTCTGCTACCTGGTCTTCAGTGCATATGTTCACAAAATTTTATCAAGTGGATGTTCAAGGCAGCAGAGGATTTGGCTTTCGAACGCAGTGTACTGCGGGCTGCCATATAAATTCTGATGGCTATAGTTTTGGCAGGGTGTCTCCCTCCCATCAAGGCTATTGCTCTGGGACATCCCAGGAGGTAATCAATATTAGCCTGACTGTCACATGATGTACTCAAAAGGTTTTTACAGGTAAGTATGACGTAAAAATCCTATTTTTTGACCCCAGATCTCTCAAGAGCACCTGTCATCTCTATTTCTTTGACAAGGGATGTTTACATTCCTTGTAATCGGAATAAAAGGTGATCAGAAAAAAAAAATTAAGGGATAATGTTATAAAAAGTAAATTTTTTTTCTCTTAACGCGCCCCATCCCATGCTTGCCCGCAGTAGTGCATGCAAAGGTAAGTCACGCAGGCATATGTAAATGGTGGTCAAACCACAGGTGAGGTGTTGCTGTGAATTCTAGTGCAAGACCTCCTTTCTAACTAAACAGGTAACCTGTAAAAATCTTTAAAGGTCGCCTATGGAGATTTTTATGTACCGTAGTCGGTCTATCTATTCACTTGGCATACTATATTTTTATAGTTTACCAAAAATTGGGTTATCCTATCGATTGATTTTTTTTTTTTTTTTTCTGTGTAAAAATTAAAGTGCATTTTCTCCCAAAAATGCAAATACTGCGTGACGTGAAATATTGCCATTTTGTTCTCTAGGGTCTCTGCTAAAAAAAAAAAAAAAAAGTTTGGGGGTTCAGTAATTTTCTAGCAAAAAATACAGATTTGTTAAAAAAAAAAAAAATTCAGAAAAGGCCTGCTCAGCAAGCGGATAACTTGTGCAGTGCCATGCTGCATGCATCATGTTTGAACACAAACACAGGCTTGTGAAGATTTACTCTACAATAAACTTGGTGTGCAACCCAACAAGTGACTCCTTGAAATTACATGATGCATATGTTATGCAGGCCAAAAATAAAAGTTGTAGATTGGAAAGGTTTACAATGTCTTTACATCTCCAGAATGTCCTTGCTTTCTGTGCATATGTGCATAATTTTATGGCTAGAGCATGGTCAACTGACACTGCTTGAGAAACTTGCCTTTTTTGCTTCACCTATTAAAGGCAAGCTCAACTTTGGGGAAAATGCTACTGAGATTATGGGAGGTAAGGAGGTTCCTACCCCACTTACAAAGACTTTCCAAATCCTACACAGGGTCCCTTGTCTATTTAGGGACGGATGTCCCTCATGCCCTTAAAACATCTGTCCTAATTACTACAATAGACAGGTTCCTGCTTGGTCTCCTGTAGATGGTCTTATATTATGTCTTATATTATGTCTCTCATGGCAGAATTTGTTTTATAGCATTGGTTGGGTTTACTCCCTATCTATTCACACATCAATATAGTCGGCACATTCTTTCATGCTTTTTTAGTGTAAGCCTGTTCGTAAAGTTGCATTTTTATAAAAAAAACAAAACCATTTTTAACTTATTTACTTAAAATTTTTCAATCAGTTCCTTGCAGTTTGTTATAAAGGGGTGGTTATCGCCTTTTCCTCCTGAGGGGGTGTGTGTTTTATATATAGATCTCTATCTCTCTCTATCTCTCTCTATCTCTCTCATCTCTCACAGGTGCCTATCGTTCATCTGTGCGCAGAGCCATCTTTTCCCGCCTGGGATGCACAGGTGTTCTGTGCTTTGGCATACGGGCAGTTCCACTCGTGGTGTTTGGGTTACAGCACAGACACAGCCTCTTGTCTGTGTTTGGCTGGAGGGTATCCATGTATGCACACTGTGTTCAAGGACACAGCCATATGACTGTCAAAGACTGTGCAGCCGCTGGATCCCAGCAGATATGGGGCTGTCTGCACGCAGTGGTATTGAATACTTGTGCATCCTTGCAGGTAAAGATGGCCCTTCACCCGAGTGTACAAACGGGTACCTCTGTGTGAATGAGGCCTTCCAATCCTGCAATGTGTCCCATATTTATTCAACAATGCATGCTCCCAGAAACTTTACTACAGTAACCAGCTTCCAAAAAAAAAAAACCTTTTTTTGACCATAGGTCCTAACACTGATGTCCTTGCTTTCCCCGTTATGTGACACTGCACCTTTCTCTGGATTCTCCCCCTGTCCATACATTCACACAGGCGAATTATAAATAAATTCTCCTTCGCTCAACATCTGTCTATCACTGACACCACACTCCTTACCATACATCTTGTGAATGTCAGCATTATCCATGGCTACCTGCCCTGTATTACTTTGCCAACTGACCCCTTTTCAATTTCCCACAGGGTGGTCTCTTCAGTAGATTACTCCCTCCCTTGACACCCAGCTGGGTGGTTAATTCTACCTTTTCTTTAGGGTGTCTGCCCTCAGCGAACATGTCCCTTTTTTTTTCCCCCCTACCTGCACCCATTCCACCCTGGAGGTTGAGGTTCTTGGGTCCTTTAAAGCATATAGCGTCAGTCCTCAAGGGTTTCAAGGCCACTGCCTGTTTTTGTCCACGCTTTTTAAAATCTTTGTGTTTTTTTTTTTTTTTTGTTTTGTTTTGCTGATCCATACTTTGGCTATAAGGTGCTTCTGCTGTCTGTTGGGGCCTTCTTGTTCGTTAGCTGTTGCTGCAATTTTTGCCGCCTTGTTGCTCACCCCCCGCTTTTTTATTGCTTGGGAACTTCCCATGGTCTTCGCATAGACTCCTGTATCCTGTTCACTTTAAAAACAGGAATTTCGAAATACCTGTAAATTCCATATTTTAGAGTACAGTATAGGACACAGGTCTCTCCCCTCTTTTTGTTACCTCCTTGCTACTTTTCTTGAAAAACTGGAGCTTCATGGAGTGACTGGGGTTATATAGGTATACACAGGGTGGGGTGGTTTTCCTATAACCCGTGGTCTAAGAGCCAAAATCAACTTGTGTCCTGTACTGTACTTCAACAAGATATGTCATTTACAGGTACATCAAAATTCCAATTTTTTTCATTTACAGGGTGTCATCGCAGCAATGAGGGATGGTTTTGGTTTTATAAAATGTGTTGACCGGGATGCTAGAATGTTCTTTCACTTCAGTGAAGTCCTGGATGGAAATCAGCTCCACATTTCTGATGAAGTGGAGTTTACTGTGGTCCCTGTAAGTAAATAGTTCTAACACAAGCTAATGTTTTTGCTTTTGTCGATTTTATTAGCAGTTGACCAATTGGTATTTCTCAGTCTTCTGTTCTTAAATATGGCTGCTACCTTACTGCTGGGCAGGAACTGAGACCACGCTTTGGCTTCCAGTTTTAAAGTCTGATGTCACGTGCTAGATCAGGGATATGCAATTAGCGGACCTCCAGCTTTTGCAAAACTACAAGTCCCATCGTGCCTCTGCCTCTGGGTGTCATGCTTGTGGCTGTCAGAGTCTTGCTATGCCTAATGGGACTTGTAGTTCTGCAACAGCTGGAGGTCCGCTAATTGCATATCCCTGTGCTAGATGCATAAAAGGGAGAAATCGAATGGGGCAGCACGGGTTATGTTTTCTGTTTTTTTAAAATGGATCAATCGGCTTGACAAGTCTTCATGAAAATATTGTGATCAGCAACTATAAAATTGTTTTAAAAATTCTACCCATTTTCATTAACCCCTTTTACTCCTAAGGGTAAAACAAATCTTAATACCTAAGCCCAAGTTTGCAACAGACACATGTTGGTAAAACTGTACATATCCTCACAACTTCTTTGTGCATCCATGTGGATTATACCTTGTTTTATTTATTTATTTTTTTTTAGGACACATTGGGCTTTCATTTGGTGGTAAAGAGTATTGGATATCTCCTGGGGTGTGTTTTTTGTGTTTTGAATCTAAGGAAAACTGGCCCGAAATAGTAAAGTAAAAAAATTTAAACTCTATTTCTTGCTACTACCAGAACGCAAAGTCAACTCTCCCAACGATCGCAGCGATACCACATATGTGTGGTGGTGTTTGTGCTTATAGTACAGCCCAGAAACAATGGTGCACATTTTGTTGCCTTTTTTTTTTTCTTCTTTATCTAATACACACTGATACTAATTAACCACTTCATTACCTGGCTATCGTCAAATGACATCCGCAGATGGGATCTCCCATCCTGGGCGGGCGTCCTATGACATCCTCAGCTTGATGCCGGTATAGGGGGCGTGCCACTGACGAGCCAATACGCATGCCCGCGATCACTCTTGACAGAAGACGAATGTGGATCTGTGTGTGTAAACACAGATCCACGTCCTATCAGAGGAGACATATCGTGTGTTCCTAGTATATAGGAACACCTATCGGTCTCCTCCCCTAGTCAGTCCCATCCCCCCCACAGAACACATTTAACTCCTTGATCGCCCCTAGTGTTAACCCCTTCCCTGCCAGTGACATTTATACAGTAATCCATGGCTATTTTATAGCTCTGATTGCTGTATAAATGTCAATGGTTTTAAAAGTGTCTGATCTGTCCGCCGCAATGTTGCAGTCACTATAAAAATTGCAGATGACCACCATTACTAGTAAAAAAAAAAAAAAAAAAAAGCCATAAATCTATTCCCTATTTTGTAGCCGCTATAACTTTTACACAAACCAATCAATATATGCTTATTGCGATATTTTTAGGGAGAAAAAAGATGAATATCGGCCTAAATAGATTTTTTTTTTTTTTTTTTTTTTTTTTTAATTTGGGATATAACAAAAAGTAAAAAAATTGTGTTTTTTTTTTTTTTTTTCCTTTCTAAAATTGTCACTTTTTTGTTTATAGAGCGAAATATAAAAACCACAGAGGTGATCAAATACCACCAAATAAAAGCTCCTTGTGAGGAAGAAAGGGCATAAATTTTGTTTGGGTGCAACGTCGCATGACCACGCAATTGTCGCTTAATGTATCGCAGTGCCGTATTGCAAAAAATAGCCCAGGCAGGAAGGGGGTAGATTCTTCCAGGGCTGAGGTGGTTAAAAAAAAAAAAATCCTGTCCAAAAAATACTGACCCGAACTAACCTTGGGGCTCACCTAGATAGGTGGTGTTTTTATTTTTATTTTTTTTTATTTTAAATTATTTTTCTTTGCAAGGACAGAGAAAAAATGCAATGCATCTGTCTTGTCTGTGACTGATCGCTGTGATAGCCAGTCAGAGGCTATCACAGCGATCAGGTCACCTGGAATCTGGCTTTCCTGGGCTCTGTGCTGGAAGCGCAGCGTGCTCACAGCACTAAAGGAGATGTGCAAATATGCGGGCCCTCGGAAAAAGCCCAGTCCAATAGGGCTGCATATTTTCATACAATCGGGGTTAAAAAGACCACTGGTATCAAGTAATTGTGCATTGACATGGCACAGTACATTGAAAGAACGTAACCAGTATGTTGCAAACCCATCAAAAAGGTACTGCTGAGATGGAAGAGTTTGTATAATTTTCTCACCTCAGAACCTGTTACTTAGACTGACTAAGAAATGATTTCTGTTGTAGATTATGCTTGAGCAAAAATGTATGTGTTCTGTGTAGAAAGGAAGATAAAAGCATTGTTAATAGTACTTCAGTCTATACAAGTGTAACCGATACAGTATTGCCTCTAAATTTGACTTCACATCTGACACTACATTTTTTAATAGGTACAGTAAAAAAGTGTGTCCATGGCTCTGGTAATTTTGCGGCTGTGAGCTGCTTCCGTGAAAAGAAAATGTGGGTTTTGGATGCATGGACCCTTTGTAATGTACCTAAGATGGAGGCTGTCAAAATATGGTATCTGCCATTGCTGACTTATTTTTAAAATGCATGCTCTGAAGTTGTCATCCTGATCCTGGCTTCACTGACATGGAGCATGGGAAATGGAACTTTCCGGACTTGACTGCATGCTTGTAGGTTAGAAGTTTCTTGGTAGGGAACCCCGTATTAGAATTGCAGCCATTTGGCCTATGCTTTAAAAATAAGTTGACAATGTTAGTTTGTATGGTGCACTTATGTTGGAAATATGGGACTTGCCGGTACTAATTTGTTTTTGAAAATGTATGCTTATATTTGCTTTAATGAAATCAAGCGTATGCTTTAATGCTGGATAGACACTTGCTTGTTCCAGGTCACCGATCCACAAAGTAGTGAAGGTTGGAAAAAGCCTTGGAACAACAACCTTTTAAAACAGGTCAGCATTGGTAGCTCCCATGTTCTACTCTGCTAATGCATTTCTTTAAAAAATAAATGAGTCAGAATAAACCTAGAAATCTTCCTCCGTAGCCAAGAACCTTTTTCATTATTGCAGCTTCGGAGGGACACAGAGGGAAATTGATGTATCTAAAGCAAAAATATATTGCAGCTTTCCAGTCCTTTTGATATGGTGGCTGGTTTTTTAAAATTTTTTTTTTTTTTTTTTTTTTTTCTATGGGCTTTTTCGCTTTTAATTTTGCTGTGGTGTTCCTGGCAGTAACCACTTCCTGTCCTCGGTGACCTACTCAACTGCATTTATTACATTTTTTTTTTCCCCAAGAATGTTATACCTACCTGCTCTGTACAACAATATTGCACAGAAAATGTCAATTGCCACCTCTTCTGGCAGTGCTGTCAGCATCTCCCTCTTTTTTTAGGTGCTTCCTGTAGTAAGCCAGGTGCTATGGAGGCACCCGTTTGTGCGCATTCCTGAGTTGTGTGCATTCATAAACGCTCACAGCTCTGGTAAGCACCACACAAGCACCCTCCTTTCAAAATTTGATGACAGTCTATTGCTCCGCTGTCCTCAGTTTCTCCTGTGAAAGCAGGAAGTTAGGGGAGCTAGAGATAGCCCTGGGATGGTGATGTTTAGCAAGGAACATAAAGTCCACCTTAATTATGCTACCAAAATGAGTGTGTACTGTAAAGTGCTTACGGCATTGCTCCGTTTTTTTCTCCTTGCTGGAAATGTGCATTTCCTATTCCCTGTCAGAACACAACAGTTCAGTGGGGGGGGGGGGGGGGGGGGGGGTCCATATACTAACATTGGTTTGTTAGTACAGCGGCGACTCCTGAGCTCCACAGTTATTTATTTTTTTTTTTTGTTAGTTTTTTTTCTAACATCCCGGTGGGTTGAACGAAAAGAAATTCAGTGTGTACCAGGCTTAAGGTTCCATGCACACTAGGGGCAGGACACAAAAATGCCAGAACCTCTGGCAGAAAAGGAAACACAAATGCATATTGTGACTTTTTTTTTTTTTTTTTTTGCAGCAAAGTTTGTCCTGTCTCCTCTTGCTTTCTTGCATCTCTTTTCTCCCTCCATCTGTCCTCTATTGGCACAGTTTGTTTTCTGTCCCCCCCAGTAAAAACATGCCTTCAGGGACACCGATTTGAGGCCCATTGCTGAGAATAGAGCAACTGCGGCTGTGCAGAGAGAGATAGTGCCTTACTGGATTTTAAACAGTATAAGCACTTATTTTGTAAGGTTTTACATTGCTATACCTGCAAAAGGGGCCAGCCTGAAGTGATCTAGCAGGACTTTATTTTCTGACAAAAGTTCCACTTTTAAAGTTTAGACTTTAGAACCACTTTAAAGTTGAATGAAGTTTATTCTTTGCTTCCCTACCCCCTTTCAGGAGGAGAGCATGGTCATGTGGCCAACTTTTCTTCCAGATTTCTATCACCAGGAAGAACATGAGACACCACCGTGTATAGTGGTCAGCTAATGTTAATATCTGCTCTTTTGCTAAAAATGCTCTGTGTGTATGTGTGTGTCCCAATTTGGTTTTTGAGAACCATCTAACCCTTTACTTCCTTACAGGACATGCTTTCTGCTCAAAGAAATCATGCAATCAGAATTAAAAAGCTCCCTAAAGGAACGGTCTCCTTTCACACTCAATCAGATCATCGCTTTGTTGGTATTGTTGAAAAAGAAGCTACAGCTACCAGTGCTAAATCCAGCAGCCCAAACAAAGGAAAAGAAAAGGTAATGGCAGCTGCCATTCAACTGTTTGTCTACCCTGTCCTCAGAACAAATGACAGTTGAGCACTTTCTCCTTAATACATTTTTAGATATGCAGTCAATGCATACTTTTATTTACACTTGCTTTTTTCCCTTTTTAATTTTGTGTCTAGAAAAAAGAGAAGGTAAGCTGCTCTGCATGGTGTGAGTTAGTCACTAAATAGATATTGACTGTACCTTATAGCCTGCATTACTTTGCTCTTTGTGGTGTTTAGATTTCTGAAGTGTTCTCTGCATGTTTTCAGTTGTTTTAACCAACAGGGTCTGTAACATGAGAAAAATGGTATGCGGTGTTGTAGTGAGACTGCCACCAAGACTGGCACAGCTGCCAAATCGCACATAATGTGGCATGCTTGTACAGCTTGTCCACATCCATCACTGGAACATGTATGAGCGCAACATGGCTTAAGTCAGTGCTCTTTATTGCACCACTCCAGGATCTGAAAATAACCCTGTATTGAAATTGAATAGTGAAAAATTGTGATGCCCGTTTGGAGTGCAACGTGATTTAGCTTTTAACTTTTGTCGCTGCTTAGGTGTTTATCTTAAGAGAAGTTTTGGAGATTTTTTTTTTTGTTTTTTATCCTACCTAGATGGATGTACCATCTGTCCGATGCTGCATCCGTCCCCCGTCAGCTCTAAGACGGAGTACCTAGCGATCAAACACTGCTGATCACTTCAGTGCTCCGTGAGCAGAGAGCTGTTGACTGTCAGTCATCGGCTCCCTGCTCTGCTCCCCACCCCCAGTGCTCATTGGAGCACTGGGCTTTGGAGGGGGTAGGAGCGGCTGGCTCGGGCTCTCAGCACCTTGCAGAGAGCCTGAGCCAGGTGCTGGTTCAGGCTTCTGGGTGGATCCTGACCATACGGTTGCGATCTTTCCCAGATCTGTGACATCAGCTGACAGTGGGCTTCAGTCTACTTCTACATATCCTTTATTGGATTTACCATGTTTTAAGTTGATGCAAAAATCATCAATCCATTTTTTTAACACTTAGCCCCTGTTCACACCTATGTGAATTAAATGTGGCTTACACCGCATCCAATTTGCAGGACATTTTAAAATACATTCATTTGAATGTATCCGGTTCACATATGTGCGTTGCATTCGCACTGCACATTGCACAAAAAACGTGTGCGTTTTTTGGGCATTGCGGTGCGAACTGCAAGCCTATTATCTCCTATGGGAACGCATCTGATTCGCAGATGCATTGCGTTCTGAACAAGGATTTTCTCCTCCTTCTCCTCACTACACCTCCCCCCCCTCCCTCCCTCTCTCCCTGCTCACTGATCCGCAGCTGAAACGCAGATGAACCTTTGAACAGCAGATTTTTATCTTCCCAGTGAATTCGCACCGCACATGTGTGAACCCAGGCTTAGACTATATTTTTTTTTTAATAAATGCGCTTGTTCAAAAATGGCGTTTCAATTACAAAGAATTAGTGGTGTTGAAGCAGTGGTGCACACACAGCACTTGACACTTGCTGAGGGGCTGCACAATACCACCATTGGTATCAGTGGATAACCCCCAGTACCAATTACCCACTAATGCCCCCCCCCCCCCCCCCAATCACACACCCATGCTCACTGGCTGTGAAAGTTAATCCTACCACCCCCCCTCCTACATTGTTGGTCAGTGGCTGTGAAATTTAACCTCCCCACCCTAAGTTGAAAACTGAAGGCCAGCCCCCTAGAGGCTATAACCCCTCCTATACCAATCCTGCTCAGTTTCATTCTGTGCCATTATGAGATTGGATAGCCTTTCCGCTTTGATATTTATAGCTTAATGTTTTCAATACCCAGTGAAGTGACTGAACTTCAGGTGATACACAGATGAAACCTCTTCCCACATAAGTTGTACCTGTTTCTGTAGTTTTTCTTTTCCCTACATGCCTTAAAAATCCACAATTTATAAAGCTTGCCGGAGCTGTCAAGGCAAAGGGGGTGGAGAGTTGAAATTACACTCTGCAGAGCTCTGTGAGCTTGGAGGGAAAGGATACCCCCCTCCACACAGGAACACACCTGAGGCTGTATATCAACTGGAGCCCCCTCCCAGTCACCATTTTGCTCTTGGTGTCAGGAAAACTTTTCAGAAGTGATTAATGCTGATGGCAGAGGAATGAAGCAGCAGACAGAAATTACACCTAGTGCTCTTAATTGAGACAAGTACACACTATAGAGGGATATGCTTTGTTCACATTTCATGTCTGAGGTTTACAACCACCTAAAATTGAAGATGTTTCTACCTGTAACAGCTACTGCTGGATTCAAATCGGATATTTTCTAGGTTTTTTTTCCTCACATGCCTTTGGTTTGTTTTGAGGTGATCCTGAACACTATCAATGCTCAGGTTTCTGCTAAGAGGGCATTGAACGAACAGACTAGGCAATGGTTTGCTCTCTCATGTTCAAGGGATTGTTTCTCCCCCATCAGGCCTTCTGTAAAAAAAAAAAAGTGCAATTAAGGTCTAGTGATGGGGCAATTATTTCCTTATTAATATTGGCTCACAAAATCTAAGAATAAATCCTAAACCTGGTAAGCGGCCAAATGAGGACATAGGTTACCTTAGCTAACTTGATACAAAATGTAATTTGGAACAGACCTAATCCTTAAAATGTAATGTTGCTTTCAAGGGGGTTGGTCAGATGTTACCAACTAGTTCTGTGTATATACTACAGGTAAAACTTAGAATAGTATAAAGAACCTCATTTTGTACCAAAGTGGTGTTAATCTTTTCTGCAAATTGTGCTGCTTTCTGGTCTTAGATTGCGCTCTATTTAATGGATTTAGTGTGGGCCTTGGGTTTTACCTTCCTGCTACTGTGTGGGGTTTGTTTTTTGGGGGGCAGACCGGTTGCCTGTTTGTCGCTACAAAAGTTCTTAAAGAAATTATCCAGCTTCCAGACTTTTGACTGCTTGCAATGACAGAGCACGATAGGTGTGGCGTGGCTATAGTCTAGGGGCTGACCATTAGTTTGTGCCTAGTATCCTTTCCTTCCTTAGGCTGCAGTATAACCCTAAGTTACATGTTACTAAGCTGTGTCCTTAAATGGAATCCCCAAACAAATTTTATGGAGTGTCGTCTTCTTCCAGTAAGACAAATTTTAGGTGATTGGTGTGCTCAAGCCTAATTGTGTCTTGTAACATCCCAGAGGGTTAATCCTATGTAATCTGAATGAACTGTGGGGAAAAAATTAACTGACCATTTTTATTCAAATAGTCCTTTTTTTTTTTTTTTGTAATTTAGTACTTAAATTAGGCTAGGCAAAATATTACAGCGCACACATGCAAAAAAGACATGTATCTCCAGCAGGGCTAGTTTAAAACACCTAGACAGTTAAAAAAAAATATTATCACAAAATATGGGGCATTTGGTCACACCATATTGCTATATGGTGCTAAGCCCACTTACTGCGACAAAGTACCCCATATCTTGTTTGTTTTTTTTAATTGGGCTTTTGTGCCTTTTGCGGACTGCGTTTGTGCGGCATGGCAACCCAGTTCATTGGAACTAACTGCTGTGCCAGCGTTTCACTTTGCACCATGTGATTTTTTTTTTTTTTTTTTCCCCCTGCAGTTCCTGCAAACACGCTGTGTTTTTAAATGAGTGGGGTGCCATTAGGAATGATTGACAGCCCCACGCATTTTTAAAGAGCTGCGAGTTTTGGTTCGGGTGGTTGCTGGTGCGGCAACAGGTGTGATACCCGCAATAGTGTGAACCTAGCCTTATGCGTTATCAGATCATAGTTATTCAAATGTGAGTCAGTATTTGGTTGCCACTTTGTACGTATACTTCACCATCAATCATTTGACTTGGTTATGCATGAGCAGCAAGTGCTTTATTCAATAATGGAGCTAGAGAATGAAGTTAAAATGGATTTTTGTAAACACCTAGCTGTTTATATATCTAAAAAGTAATATGGCTTGAACATTTAAATTCACATTATAACCTTGCAATGTGTTCACTGCTATTAGGAGGGTGAAGAAGGAATTATCTCTTATGAAGACTGTGGAATCCGACTTACTGTCACCTATCACCTCAAGGATTTGGAAGGTTCTTCTACCCCCCAGGTTGGGGATAAGGTAAGACTTGTATCTTCCTATTTTTGTCATGGAACTGCGGAGGGGGGGGGGGGGGGGGGGAATGCAGAGTACATGAAATCTTGCTATAAAGTGTAGGCATATCGTGCAAGGTTTCAAGTACTTTTCATTCCTCCCCTCCCACCCCTAGAATACTGCCAAAAGGATGGTGACATCTACCTTGCCTAGGTGCTGCAGACAGGTGCTTTTTTGATTTTACTAAAGCTTTTTGGCAAGTGGCGGTGAGCAGAAAAACAATAAGCCATCTTATTCGCAGTACACGTTGGGTATTCATATACCATGTGCTACAGTCAGATGATTGGACACTGGCAAAACTTTTACTAGGGCTGCTACCTAGAGTGTATAACAATGAACCTCTGGAAATTGATGTGCAAATTGACTGTTGTAAGCTGCTGTACACCCCCTGTTTCCAAATGGAAAATGGCAAAACCGTTCAAATATAGTTGACCTCAACCTGATGGAACACATTTGGGATGAATTAGAGCGGAGTCTCTCCCTAAATCAGATTGGATTCCAGGTGGTAATATTTTGACTAAATACTTTGGTTTTCAGGTCTATGCCCCCTGTTTTTGACGCCTTGATTTATTTGTCAGAAATCAGTTTCACATACAAGATAGTTTTGGGATTACTTGAGGATACTTGGTTCTTAGTCGCCCCATCCATGAACATGTGTATATTTCTGTGCATGGACCCCCCCATAAGTATGCATAAATGTTTTTTTGTTTTTTTATATACATTTTTTTGATTTTGTTATACATGTTTTGAGTTAACTACTATACCTCGAGTTCAACCTTTGTGCGAGGACTATTTGTTCATATATTTGGTCATTTGGAATATGTCCTGTCACACATGGGTGGAGCCCGGTTTGATGTCTTGCAGTTGATTGATTTATACAACATCTTCTTATTGTACATCACGGTACACAGAGCCATAGTAATTACTATGTGGGTTATAGGCCACCTTCAGGTGATGGATACTGGCACACCCTAAGACAAAAAGTGCACTCCCTATATAACCCCTCCCACTGCTGGGATTACCTCCGTTTTTTTCGCCAGTGTCTAAGGTGTTGGTCACGAGTAAAGCTGTGCTGAGCTCCACTGGAGCAATCCTTGCTGGGGCTAGCCATGCAGCCGGATCCATTCAAAGTGTCATTTTGGCCGAATTGAATACCCGAGCCTCGTATCCGAAGAAACAAGGTCTTACCTGTAACGCTTCTCTTTTTAGGGAGCTGGACCCCGGGGTCCAGTACTTTTTGGTATTAAGGCCATAAAGTTTTTACTGGTGGTGGTGCTATTACAGGTCCACGATTGTGGGTTTCCTCGAGGATCCCCAGCTCCTGAAGGTTTAACGGAACCCACCGTGAAGGGTGAAGATTGGGTCTGTTGGTTTACCACAGAAAACCCTGCGGCTGTGAAGGTAAGTGGAGTTTTCTAAGAAATGTTTTTAAATTTTCTTATGATTGTCTCCTTTAAATTTAGTAAGTGTTGTCATGCCTATGTGTCACCACTGGGGGCTGTATAAAGCACTTGCCGTCTCATGCTTCTCAGAAAACCCACGTTGTCTAGGAAGCACCAGTTTCTTCCGGCCAAGCAGCAGACCTCTGGTAAATCCGGGAGGGGTTCCCGCTACCCACCAGATGCCCTCCTGTGCTGTTTTTTACTTCCCCTCTTCTCAGGGAAAGAGCGCCACAAGAAATTAAAAAAAAAAAAAAAAACACACGAACAGCTTGCTGCTTGGTGGCTTCCAGACCCCCCTCGCCTTTCCTCCCTGTGGATCCCATAGGATCAGGAGCCCGCGCTCACACGGGAATGAGCTCTTTTTAAGAAAGAGGGGAAGGGCTGTAGGCGAAGGGGGGCGGGGCTTAGCGCGGCGTCCAGCGTGGGAAGGTATGTTGTAACAGCACAAATGGTACCTTTTTAAATGCTGCAGGAGGGACACGAGCAAAGGTGGCATATAAGAGGTTTGGTGACACAGGCATTCCTTTTTGACACATTTACTACTGCATTAGGCTGAGCATTAATAGCAGTGACAGGGCTGGACAATTGCTCAAGCAGTGGATGCATTCCTTCTGGTGGTACCTCTGCTTTGTGCATCGGGCTATGGTTGGAAGGGGGGGGTGAAAAACACCTCAAAGGGCTCTAGAAGGACTGCTACAGTGACACTGAAGTCTAGATCCATCCCAGTAAAGATGGCATCCTCCCCTGAGAGTAATATGGCTGGTCAGAGTGAGCCATCAGGAGGGGCAAGTGTTGCAGCTGCTCTTAACGCTGCAGCCCCTGTGTATATTACTAAGGAGGTTTTTTCTTCTACCAGTCTAAGCTTGGAGAAAAAAATTGATGCTTTAATCGCATCCCAAAGTGGGACTAAGCGCAGCAGGTCCCTGTCCATTGCTCAAGACCCTCTTGCTGAGGAACAAGGAGCGACAGATGACGTATTTCTTTCAAAGGACCAGGAAGAGGCTGAAGTCTCCTCTTCCAAAAAATCTGATATGTGTCAGGTTCGCAGTAAAGTTACTTGGTACATACTACGGGTTCAGACTACGGAATTGTTCTGTCAGAATCCAATCTGACAATGCCACAGCGGTGGTCTATATCAATCCCCAAGGGGGCACGAGAAGTCGTGTGGCCCAGAAAGAGGTGAATCATTTTCTTTCTTGGGCAGAAAACAACATTCCTTGCCTATCAGCAATTTTCATTCCAGGGATAGAGAATTGGCAGGCGGACTACTTAAGTCGCCAACAATTGTTCCCGGGAGAATGGTCCCTTCATCCTGACATCTTTCTGTCAATATGTCAAAAATGGGGAGTTCCAGACGTGGATCTGTTTGCGTCCAGGTTCAACAACAAGATCGATAACTTTGTGTCAAGGACAAGGGATCCGTTGGCATTACGGAACAGATGCCTTGGTCTTTCCGTGGGATCAGTTTTCACTGATCTATGCGTTCCCTCCTGTTCTGCTGCTTCTGCGTTTTCTTCGCTGGATCAAGCAAGAAGGGAAGGAGGTGATTCTGATGGCCCAAGAGATCTTGGTTTGCCAAGATCATAAAGATGGCAGTAGGGGACCCTTGGACCCTACCACTGTGACCAGACCTTCTCTCGCAAGGTCCTGTATTCCAGCCTACCTTACAAATGCTAAATTTAACAGTTTGGCTATTGAGACCCACATTCTAAAGGACCGTGGGCTGTCAGCTTCAGTAGTTTCTACTTTGGTTAATG